>NC_086366.1:8653426-8953426 GCF_036324505.1 Eleginops maclovinus | reverse complement strand
AAACGTTTTCTGTAAGTCTTCACAAGGTTTTCACACACTGTTGCTGGTATTTTGGCCCATTCCTCCATGCAGATCTCCTCTAAAGCAGTGATGTTTTGGGGCTGTCGCTGGGCAACACGGACTTTCAACTCCCTCCAAAGATTAAGAGATTAGCAGTGGTCTTGTATGTCTTCCATTTTCTAATAATTGCTCCCACAGTTGATTTCTTCACACCAAGCTGCTTACCTATTGCAGATTCAGTTTTCCCAGCCTGGTGCAGGTCTACAATTTTGTCTCTGGTCTCCTTTGACAGCTCTTTAGTCTTGGCCATAGTGGAGTTTGGAGTATGACTGTTTGAGGTTGTGGACAGGTGTCTTTTATACTGATAACGAGTTCAAAAAGGTGCCATTAATACAGGTAACGAGTGGGGGACATAGGATAAATTCCTTATTTTACCGAGGAATTTACCAATTAATTCATTAAAAATCCTACAATGTGATTTCCTGGATTGTTTCCCCCATTCTGTCTCTCATAGTTGAAGTGTACCTATGATGAAAATTACAGGCATCTCTCATCTTTTTAAATATTAACTATATTTTAACTTGCACAATTGGTGGCTGACTAAATACTTTTTTGCCCCACTGTATATGAACCTGATAAAGTAGCATAATATGACCCCTATAAATCACTTAGCATGAATGAGCTGGACAGCCCATTTGTTTTTCAACCTGATCTTCAAAAGTGTCTCACTTCCGTTTAAAAGCGGAAGTGCGATGACGTTGATCAGCATTGCCAGCTATATCATCCTGTACTTGCCAAGCAATGTGATTTTATGCTTGAAAACCGTTATTTATAAAGTTATAAATTCCTTATATTTGATAAGTTTACAACGTTTCTATTGTATATTGTATCACTACTATATATTTGTTATTACTTTCCCTTCTAGAACGGTAAACAGAGATTCTCATGACACATTTTAATCAAGAGCCACCAATTTGGCATTAGGCAAGCTAGCTAGTTTGATAGCTAAAATTAGCTAGTTATACAACTTTTCTACAACGTCCTACCTTCTGTCATACACATCATTTTTTGTTTCTATAACATTGCCTACATTTAGGAGAAATCAACAACTATGTTTTGAGGAGAGAAAGCAAATATATACATTTATTATACAATACAAATTGATATCAGCTGAAGAAGCAAACTGTAAGTTGAATTCAATTCAAAGCTCTGTAAGTTTTGCTTGTCTTTTCTTACAATAGACCGTCCCTCTCTTGAGATGGTCCTGGACAGTCCCAGTAGGAAGGAATAGGGCGGAAAGAAGTTGGTGCTAAGAAACTGTTCCCATCCTTCCTCTCCATGTTATGTCCCGCAGTGTCTTTAAGGTGGTGAAACAGTCCATACTGCTCCGCCAACAACGGGGCCGGGTCCTCCTTTCCTGAGGGTGCAGGAGAATACAGTTTGAAAGCTATGTTATTTATCCAACCAATTTTATATCCTCTATTACATCTTAACAATGTCTCATCTGATCAAAGTGACCAGTTTCTGTCTATTTAACCTTCCGGCCGAGATTTGAGCAACAAAAACAAAGCGATATCTACGTGAACCCCTTTTTAACAATCCCTGTGTTTAAGTTGTTGATAAAAATGTGTTATTATATAAAAACATATATATATATAAACACAATGTCCTGAACAAGATTGATTATGTTGAGTTTTTGCAATCAATATACAGTATACTGTGACATACAGAGAGATACTCACTGGTTAAAGGGTTGGATTCCCAGCTTCTCTGCTCTCTGGGTTTTGTGGTGAATGACTCAGCTCTGCCCTCTGGTGGACACCACAAATCCAGGGGTCTGGAAAAACCCATCCTGCACACATTAATACACATGTACACACACAGATAATGTATATAGTCATACACGCATTGTATACATTCTTGTACACACACGTCTATATAACCACCATCATGTCCCTTGCAGTGTTACCACACATGGCCAATAAACCTTTTATGTGTGAACCCCCTTTAAAAACAAAGGTCAAAGATTAGCTATCGTGGGGACTGCTGCCTTATCAATATGTTCCAACTGATAACAGCGATAAGGATAAACTCTGATCTAGTCAACTGGCCTTTTCGGAGAAAGTGATTCACATGTGTTTCTTTATCGGGGAAACCGTATTCAGACCTCCTTGAATTCAACTCACCGGTCCTGCAGGTCTGTAGTCCTGAAGCCTTTAGCAAATGGGTTGCTAGCTATTTTTAACTGGGTTATCTGAAAGAGAGAAGGTAAAATAAAACAAAATGAATTTGTTTCCTATTCTAGTTATATTAGTTGCACAAGGACAAGCCCAATGATGCCAGCTTTCCTACCCGGTGGTTTTGATAGGCAGTGACGGCCATAAAGCGCGTCTCGGGGAAGGAAAAAGAGCAGAAGTTCCTGTATGCATTTAAGTGACTGTTGGGTGCTGGATCCACATACACCACATGGAAGCGCGGCTGATAGCGATGCATGGAGTTCAATATCATCTGGCAGGGAGGAAGGTGGAGAAAAACACACAACAGGCTTGTCGAAAGAGAGTATTTGTTCTTTTGTGATGCAATAGAAATCAAAACAATGTACTTTGTATCTTTGCTTAAGGTCTAGGTGAAAGCATGTGGGAGTCACATTAAAGACATTGACTGACATGTCCGTTGTCATCCAGCAGGTTGTTGGTGAGCTTGAGAGTGTCGAAGGAAACCGTCTGCTTCATCCACTGGGCGCCACCTGCCGGTGAGTCTGGATGGAAATGCATCCTACTTGGGAGTATGACATCCGCTCGCCCTGCCACCAACCAGGATGAGCTGTGGAAAGCATATCTGATACACACACACATGTTTATTATGTGTATGGTAGGGTAACGTAAAGCTTTCTGGGTGTAAAATAGCAAAGATAAAGGTTATACATGAACAGTAATGGACTTGAATAAAAATAAACAGGCTCAGATCTTTTCTAATTTCTCAATATGTATGCGTGTCTGACCTGTATCTTGTATCATCAACAGGGATAAAGTCCATGAGCAGGACATATTCAGCAGTAGGATCCATCCCAGAGATTTGCACCTGAAATGTTGGAAACATCCTCCTGCAGTTTATGAAAATGTAAATTACCATACTGTTGTAAGAGACAGCAAGAGAAAGGGCCACATTGGAAAAGTGAGGAAAATAAGTGTTATTGTCACCTTCCAGCTTTTGTAACAATCATTTCTGTGCCCAGCTGGTCAAACTGCTGCCAAAGCGCATCCATCTCCAGCTGAACTCTGACCCCACTGACTTGGGGAGTCTTAGTGCACGGCAGTGAACCCCCGTCTGCACAGCAGGGCAGAGATAGTTCACAGCTCCGAGACAGATGAGGACCTATAAGGAAAGGGGAGATGTGTGCAGAACATTTCTTGACATTGGGTTCAGACTTTGTGTATAATCATTATTATCATTGTGGTCATCTTAATATGATCAATTGAAATCAAAATGAATACTTACCATCCATAATTTGAAGGTTTACAGGATGAATAATATTTAAAAATGTGTTTTGTCTTAAGACCAGTAGAAAAGAAAACACACAACTTAACATAGAAATGAAGACAAAACTCTTCCTCCCAGTCAGGTCTCGTTGTCGATGTACATCCGAGTGTTAGGAGCGGCTGTTTGTGTCCAGGAAAAAGCTGGTTTTATACACCCTGATACTCTCACTGGGGACCCCATGCCTGCCTCATCCATTACAATACTCATAGTGCCACTGACATGCAATAATCACAGCTGCACACGCATGCATGCATTGCGGACCCAAGAAGTGTGAATACACAAAAGTATTGCCTATTGTTTCGAATAGCCTAAAGCCTTAAGTGGAGGTTATCTTGACGGACCAGTAGGACATCAATAACACCTTAATCAGCTCAGTGTTACAGGGTGTGGACAGGTAAGGACAGCAACAAACTGCTTTCATTATTCATAGCCTATTTTCTTAGAGCAGAGTTTCAACACTATACTAATTAGAGTCAGGAATTGTTCTTAAAAGTGGCCGTTTCTTGTTTGATTTAAGGTAATTCTAGTATAATTATAAAGGCATCATATCAGTGTCAGGGATACATTGACAGCCATGGACCTCTATCCCTTGTCAACCTTGCTGTTAGGGTTGTAAGATGTTTGAAGGTGACTTTTTCTCAGTGTGTTATGCAAGTGGTTGTGTCATATGAAGACCTTCACTAGTTAAAAACCCTCAAAGTAAAACAATATTATGTATATTTAGAATGAATCAAAATGGTCAGTTTTTAAATTTGAGAAAAAAGCTTTAGTGGTGATTTTATACCTTCATGTGGCTCTATGATGGGACAGTGTTGAAGGGCTCTAGCCTCAGGGATATAAAGCAGAGAAGCAGACTTTACCCTAATAAAGCACAACAAATGAGTCAATAGGCCACTTACCAGCCCCCTGATCAGCTCATTAATCACAGCTTTCAGGACCACCAGCAAAAATATCTCATGTTATTGGATGTCTCTTTTAAGTAGAACTGATCATATCAATATTGTTTTTTTCAAATGGACCTCGTGATCAATGATGACTTCTCAAAATACTGTCTTTGTATATTTCAATAAAGCCTAGTCTGTTGTTCTGTTAAATTCCTGAGAGGATTTTTTTTTTTATACGACTGCATTATATAGTTCATTGTTAATTCATTATATTCCTATATTGGCTTTATATGTGGTGCCCTGCATTGTGTTGTAGATTATTATGGTCATTATTCTGCTTAAATTCAGATCATCATGTAGGAAAGTTTCAAGTCAGAGAGCAAAATATTTTTAACAGTCAGATGTTTATTGAGCTGTTTTTTGTCAAAGCACAGTTTATCAGACAAGCATCATTACACAGATGTTTAAGCACATACAATTCCTACCCAAAATGTAAGCAGTTGGCAATGAAGACTAAGCATGTTGGTGCTGAGTATGTGTTTGTGTATGTGTTGGTCTATGTGTGCTTGAGCATGTGCGCACTAAGGTGTTTGCATAGGATGGAAAGAGCAAGAGTCCCGCCAGTTTGTTGCAGAGAACTGCATCAGTTAGGCATTGGCTTCATTTTTGGAGGGGGTCTGGCTGCACATTTTAGGAAAGAAGGAATGGAGAGGAATGTGGAATGGATCTAGGACTGAAGTTAGGTGAGGTTAGTTACAGAAACGGGGTAGGGAGGATTTAGTTCTTGGTGTAGGAAGCAGCGATGACCTCGGCGATGGCCTGGAGCTTTGTCTTGACCTCCTCGGCCAAAGGTGCAATCTTTTCCCTCAGGGCATGGATCTCATCTGTGTTGATGTTCTGGGCCTGGGAGTAGGCCATGTTGATCTGCTCCTTGTAGTCATTGACGTAGGGAGCGGCCAGCTCCTTCAGCTGTTCGAGACGCTCAGCGAGCTTGGTACGCACAGCCTCCACAATGGGCATCAGGGCGGTCTTGGTCTCCTCTACATTTGAAGCGATCTTGAGACGCAGATCTGCCACAATGGGCTCCATCTTTTCTCTCAGGGTATCCATCTCAGCGGTGTGCTTGGCGGCATACTCTTGGATGATTGGCTCAATCCTCTTGCGGTAGTCGTCGATGTGTCTGTCGATGACTTCTTTGAGCGCAACACGTTTGGGCTCCAGATCAGTTTTCAGGCTATCAATATCAGCAATGATGGAAGCCCGGAATGTTGCAGTGACGTCAGAGAGGGTGCCGACGACACCGTCGGTGACTGGGGCCACGGCAACCTGCAGATTCTTGATCTGAGTGAACATGTCGTCCAAGCGCTGAGACATGCTGACCCTGAAACAGAAATTGGATAGTGAAACTTAGTTGAAGTTAAACACCCACATCAATCATGAGTAAATTGTGACTTCAAAAAGGTGACTGGGGAGAATGGAAATGAACCAGTGGCATAGCCTTACTTGAGCTCCTTGTACTCGGTGTCATCGAGCTGGTCGAGGGCTTTGTTGGCACTTTCCTTCACCTGATTCAGGTAGATGTCCATCGCAGCACGGATGTGCTGCAGATGAGATGGGGCATCAGCCTGCAGGGAAGCGGCATGAGAGCCTGAGAATGAAAGGGGGAGAAGAGCGATAAACATTTAGGGTGGGGAGATGAAATAGTAAGCAGTCTAAATATATAGTATTTTAAATGTAAAAAAAAAATTGGATAAATTAACTTAACGTTAACTTAATATACTTGCTAAGCAAAACTCTACATGCAGGTAAAAATATTTTCCCTTTAGGCTAAGTTTTATTCAGTACTCACCGACAGCCAGGACAAGGGCGAGAGCAAGAGCCACGAATTTCATGATGGTGGTCTAGAGTAGGAAAAAGAGGCAACAGGTCAAACTCACAGTAATACATCTAAAGTGTATTTCAATACAACTTGTTTAAATTGCACAAAGGAACAAACTAAAAGATATTTAACAATGGAAACTCTGCAAGTTTTGAATCCCCCAACTAAAACAATTGGAAGGCCAGATTAGCAGGCTTAAAAGTAAGAAGCTTTTACACACTGTTAGAGCTAGACACTGGTCCATGCTAAACATACGGTTGCCTATTAAAAGCACCTGCAATCTGGGTTGATTACGCAGGGTTACACATTTTGAGACAGCTAAAGCCGATTAGCAGTGTTTTGTAATCCTAATCCAGTCTTCACAATAAAACACAGTCATTGAGCTCAAACACTATAACAATCCCGGCACACTAAAATTGAGGAATCTTTCTCTTCCTGAAATAAGAATGCTAAAACCAACAATGCTAACTATCACTTCAGGCTAAACAGCACTATCCCAAAGTTACAATAAATTAAATGAAATATTTCACAGTTGAGATTTAAAACCAAGAGATCTCTTCCTACAGAGAAACTTATTTTTCTTCACCAAAGCCTCCAGATTGCAGAAAGCTTGCATATGAGACAAGTTCCCCAACAGTCTAGTCTGACTACCTCTTCTACAGCCCAATTCCCAGTAAGAGCCACAGAGGCTGCTTGTCTTACCTGGAGGAGTTCTTGACGAGACTGAAAAACTTCAGCCAGAGCAGACTTTTTATAGTGACCGGGTGAGGGATCGGTCTGTAAGGGGAGGAGGGGTGGGGGTGGAGGTGTGAGGGTTTTGTGTCTCCGTGGAGGTGGACCTCACCCCCCCTGCCATCTCTCTCAGCAGGGGGACCATGTTGAGAGTTCAATGGTCACCTGCTGGGAAGAGATCACTCAGCACACACGCTGACACACACATTCACAGACTTGCTTTACATTATCAGTATCATAAATGTACTGTAACTTTTATTGAAGCACAAACCTTTCTCAGGAAGATCAGCCTTTCAGGGCAACAGGACATTTTAGTGGTGATACTTCCTAGCTTAGCATTTTGTTCTGCTTGACAAAGACCTTTCACATTTGTTCTTTAGCAAAATGACTGTTTTTGTGTATGGGACAATAAAAGGCTGACGTAAACAAGCTGGTGTTAAGACGGAGCCATGAAGGTAGGTCAATTAGGAAAAAAGAGTGAAGGGACAGGAAGGCAGGGTTTGAAAACATTGATACAGGAAGCAAGAATACAATTAAAGAATAGGGTCCCAACATAGCCCCAGTACAAGTGTCCCTCAGGGGAATGTACATGATCTGTTTTTAAAAAAAACATTTTTGTAGCATAACTTCAAACAATTATTTGTTTGCATACCATTTGTTGCAGAAGAGTTTGTACAAGAAAAAAAGCCAAATTATTGACTGTTCCACTGCTGCCATGGGCTGCCAAGTGAAACAAACAAGAGCAAACTGCTATCAACTCTCTTAAATGTAATCACATTCAGTCCGCAGTCCTTTAATTGTGAATGAAAAATATGCATGCACACTTACACATTTACAAATACCCATACAAAACACTGTAACAGTGCACTAATCAGTTGAGCATAATGTCTTATGCAGACTTATCTCATTTGGACAGATAACAAAGTTTGTGACTGGTATTTGAGTGTGATGATTAATATGTCAAAGGTTGTTGAGTGCCATGCTGTTTGTTGTCCTATCACCAGTGGACTTTGACACCATGGCTTTGTGTATTTTGAGAAATTACCATAGTATAAAAAGTTACAAACTCCAATTATACATATAAATGGTATAGATAGGTGCTATAATTAATGTAAGCTGTCACTCAACCCCTTAAATCCCTATTAAAAGGTCATCGTCTATTCATTTGAAATTTGCAGTAGGAAAGAAAGGATCCCGACCCATTTTAGAGATAAAGACAAGTTCTCGTAAAACAGCGAATGTGACATATTGTATGCATTTCTAGTCATACTTGTTCAATTTTGTGCTTTGGAAATAACAAGCCACCCAACGACTAAAAGTACAGGGTTTATTGGGTGCAAGGTTAATCATTGTAGTTAGTTATAATCACCGTAACCCAAAAGACCCTGTGTTTCTTGCATAATATGCAGTATTGTAGTTACAGTAGGATAATCAATGCACACTTTTCTCTGAACACCTTCACTCAGAAAATCTTGCACTGTCAATACTTGCTCTGAGCGATTGCAAAATTTAAAGTTCATATCTTATGCAACATCAAGCAAGACGCGGCAGCAATCATTTCAATCATATTCAGTAAAAGTTGCCAATAATCCTTCTAATCTTTGAAGCCTCACTTCAAACTTATTTTAGCAGAACCAAATAAAAAAATGTTTTATTTAGACTGATCCGGTGCTCAAAATAACAAAAATTAAACCTACACGGTGGATCAAATTGTGTGCAAAAGGTCAACTACTTTTTTTTACAGTCTCAACTAAATACCTTTACTTCATTTATTTAAGTGCTGTTTGGTCTGATTTGATTACACTTGTGTCAGGGTTTTTATATTTCTATATCACATTTATGATGGTTTCAATGTGTGTCTGGTGCAATTCCTTGACATGTATAAACCAAATCACATTTGCCCCTTTTTGTCTTTTGCCTTTGTTATTTATCATTTGACAATGGGGTGGCAATCTTGACCCTCACCCCCTGACTGCAAACACATCAAATTTGAATGTTTATAGACAGGAGCCAACCTAAGTTTGATGAGGTTGTAATGACAGACGGGTGACAACACTATCAGCTATACAAGCAAAATCAAGGTTCAGACCGTTATCAATTACAGCCATTTGTCTCACACCAATGAGCAAAAACAGAGGAAATAACCTTTGTAGTCACTCATTGAAATGTCTAAATTCCTGAGTGCTTTATCCAGGCAAACTGCAACAGACAAACAGGAGAAAACAATGGTTTTGAACCATTGTTTGCACTAAACAAGAATCTTGAAGATATGTTCTTGTTTACTTTCAGAAACAGTGATGGGCATTATTCAGTATTTTCAGATTTTTTTTGTTGACTAAACCATTTCAGAAACATGAAACAGGCCGTTGGGAGGGGTATATTCTCTGTATATTGCCAGTTTCTCAGCCCTGTGGTTGTTATGTTGTAATTTAAAATGAAAAAAATACATAAAGACAATGTTTAAAAAAAGGAAGAATTCAACTTATCTATAACAACAACCTTTGAGACTGATGCGTCAGCATCCACACCGAGTCATCTACCTCAGATTACCGCCGTTGTAATTGTTATCAATACAAGAACATTTAGCTGGCAAGACAATTGCTAGGGTTGCATGTTCCATGATACTCAAGCGACTAAACACTGGATTATTATGGTGAGCGCAATATCATTTAAACAGGCAAAAAGGAAGCAAAACTGTTGATCATGGGGATTCTAAAGATTCGGGATACTTCCAAGCTGCTTAAGGGAAGATCTTCACTGACAACTAATTTATGTCACATCACAAAGATCTTAATAGCAACAGTTCTAAATCTAAGTTCTATTCTAACATGTGATAAGATTTTGTGACGCTTTATTAAAAGAAGGGAACTTCTTTGATGCTGATAAACAACCAGTTTAACAGTGACTTTCAACAACCAGACAGATGTGGAGTAATTGCCTGAAGCTGATAAATATTTAATCAGAAAATCCACCACTTGATCAGGCCCTGGCTGAGGTTCAAAGGTCACGTCATGGTTCCAGCTGCCTCCATGATGGAGCACTGCTCTCAAACCAGCAGGGGAGGTTATCTCAGCTGCGTTAACAGTGTGGAGCTCTCTCTCTCTCATCTTCTTCAAGATTTCAGATAGCTATATCCAAGTATTTTTGAGTGTATTGAGGTGGTTTTGCAATGTCACATCTGTTGAGGTCGGTTTAATACAGATATTTTGACCGAAGACCTGGTTGCGGAGTGTCATTGCAGGTTGTGTCACTGCAGGTTGTATCAGGCTGCGGGTTGTACAGCGGGACAACAAGAAAATCCACCCTGAACTCAAATAACCTAAACATTAGAGAAATGAAAGTAGGTGCCGTACATCTGTATCCCATACAGTCACAAAGGGATGTTGTTCAAATATACTGACTACCTAATGTTGTCAGAGGGTAATGAGGATAAACTTGGGCAACTTCTTTGTCAATCAAGGGAACATTATGTTCTGCCTTTTATGATCCTGTGTAGCCATTTGCTGCTTTTTAGACTGTTCTTAAGATAATGCAGTGTAGTTAAACACTTAGGGCCTGCTGACGTAATCGGAACATGTGACACACCTCTGTAAGCTCTTGCAACAGCAAATCCTTTCACAAACAGTTTTTGGTGCACAGTCTTTAAATGATCAAAGTATTATTTAAAGTCTAATGGTTAACTACAGGTCCAAATACATTCTGCAAATGTTCCTTCAAGAAGGCCAGAAAGGGGACTTTTTGTCTTCCCTGTACAGATACAGACACTTATATATATAAATACTAGATAATACAGATTTTCATTTCACTAGTAAACAATTGCTATCGTAAGGCACCTTAAGCTTCATAAATATTATTCAAGAGAAAAAATGGAACCCATCAATTAGAAGAGAAAGAATATGAACCAACTAACATGGTTTCATTGCTCATCTCAATCTATAACTACATTCACACTTAATATAACTACAGGAGCAATGAAAAAGAACAATGAGTGAATATTGAAAAAGAGATGTAACATTTCCGCACACCTTAAACAAAAAAACAATGAGTTGACTCAAATTTTAACATTAAAAAAAGGTTACCTTCATAGCTACTAAAACATACACCTTAAGTCATGATACATCTTTGAAGAGCTAAGAGAAACAAGAACGCTGCAATCTCACATTAAGACTGTGTAATATATTGTGTGGTGTGTAGGTGTTGAACATTTGAGTTTCAAGGCCTGTTTGTAATGGGTGAGCTACCATTGCCCAATATCTAGAGGCCATTCACCCCTTAACCAGAACCAAACCGCCCACTCAAGACAAATACAGGAATTGAAGTGATGTCACTTTTCTGAACCCATGCATGTCAAGGATTCTGGATCACTATTTCGTACCTATTAATCATTATTCATATCTGTTTTTGTTCATTTTGTAAATTTGTAATACTTTATACCAAAAGGAAGCATGTGTTAAAGAACCCAATATGTTAGAGGGGGAGTTAATATAAATGTTCATCATGAGGATATTTGAAACCGTAGTATTATAAATATAACCCTGCCAACCACTTCATGTAAAGTAAACACAAAAGGCTCTTTATTTGGTGGATATTAAAAAAAAACTTGAACGCCTATGTTGGCAAACCTTTTGGAGACCTGTTTTTATTACATCTTTAAAGACTACATTATTGGGAGAAAAGGTAGTGGTCCACAATGATACATTTGGCAATATAGTATAGGTTTAACAATAACACATTTGTTGATTTCCTGGACCTTCTTTTGTTTGATTAAAGTAGAGAGAAAACCTGCAGTATAATTGGCACCACATTAGGCCTGAAAGTTACTTTTATTTACTGCATTTAGTGCAAAAACCGAGCTTCTATGTCAGAGAGGTTGACTAGAGAAATGCTTGTCACTAGAATCAGTCATACTGCATATTCAAAATTCTGAGTCATGAGACTAGGACTGTCAAACTTTGTTTTCTTTTCTTTTTCAATTCCTACTCTGCATATGTTGCACCATATAGACGTTTGAAAATCGTCTGCAAAATTGTGGACAGAAAACCTTCTCTGTTGTGGACAACAGTCAACAATGGATTGCATGACAAGATGAGAAAAACGATCTGATATCACTTCCTGGCTCCGGGATGGGACAAAGGCATCATTTAGCAACAGACTGTTAATGCATCCCCCAGCTGTGAATGAGGGGCTTTAGGACAGAAAGCGCCATTTGCCACACCACGGGGATCCTTTCAAGTAAAGACACATGCAAAACAGATCAACTTTTCCCTTTGTAAACGTAATCTCACTCCTACTAAACTGTTTTACACACATTTTAAAAGGTTTTTTCAATATGAAGTCACAATTAGGACATTGTAGTGCTAATTTGGATTTATATTTGCATTTCAAGAATAACTCTCTTCTCCAAACAGATTAGCTACATCTCTATGGAGCTCAGGATGTCCACTAAACTCGGATATTTTCAGTGATAGTTTAAAACAATGGCTGTGGTTTCTAAACAACACAGCAAGTGCTTCACCTTTATTTTAATGTGCCTACAGAGGGAGAGACTACAACATAACTAGCTGGATTCAGAAATACTTGAAAGGATTCCAATGGCACGTCATACATGGTTATTTTAGGCAAATTGACAAAAAAACATACTTTCCCTATTAAAATAATATGATCACACAACTGCTCAGCATAAAGGTGCTTCTTCAGTCCTAAACCAGAAGAAGAAACAACAGTTAGAGGAGAGTAGATGCAGTAGCCATGTCTCTAAGAAGAATTAGCTATAAGAAACGAGAAGTTATATTTTAGTGACTGTTTTGATATTAGAAAATGTGCAGCAATTGATGCTTTCAGGTACAATGCAAAATATTATGCGCATTCATAGGCTATGCTGGACAAATATAGTACAGAGAAGATAACCCGTTGCACCATGTATTCAATCATATATATTTCCACATTAGTAAGATCTAGACTAAAACCCTGTAGAGAAACATGTAGACTATTGATACATTAATTAAAAAACAAGATAAAAGATTTGGATAAAGAGTTCCATTGCTTGTATGTTGACGAACAATGAATTTACGAGGTCACCTGAACGCCTCGTGTGTCTCAGCCAGTCAGAGGCGCGTCTCCATCGTCAACAGGAAGCGGGGGAAGCGTCCTTGGAGATGTTGTTAGTGCTGTAACTTTAGCATCTTTCGCCCCTATGCGTATAGAATGTTTGCGTTTAACAACTGAAAACAAGTCGGTATTGCCACAGAGGCTAATGAGAAAGCGTTTAAAGTTTGGAAGGTAAATCACCTTTAATGAATAAGCTCTTTCAACTACTTAGCAGAAAGAGCTAACGTTTGCTAGTTGAAGTTAGCTGAGACGCTTAATTAGCTTATCGAATTTCCCCCGCATTACTGTTTTTAAATGATTACAATTGGTTTATAGAGATGCTAATGTGTCTGACTATTGTTTATCAGAGGCTTAGGACTTTATACGTATCCTTTGGCTTGTCTTTGTAGAACAATACAGCTTGCTAGATTCATTGCCAATAATTACTGCTACTTCTAGTTGGTCCATCCATAAAAGTGTTGTATGTTCTTCGTCTCTATCTACACACCGCTGTAACAACATGCATTTCCACTTTGTGGGATGAAGAAATGGATTCTGATCATAAATTATTGGGGTAAACTATTAGGAGCAAAGCCTAATAGCAAGACAGAATATTGTCTCTGAAAGCAGGGCTTGTATTGCACAGCCTTTCTAGCCACTGTGTTGTGTACAGTATATCTCCCTCTCGTGTACCATTCACACTGTTGTGTATTTCTCTGCAGTAACCATGACTGCAGCTGCTCTCATAGGAGACCAGCTGATTCTTGAAGAGGACTATGATGATAATTATACACCTTCTGAACAAGGTACACAGTGGTGAATGTTATGTCTCGGGGATGCATGTCCTTTAAGATGTCATAATGATTATGGTTGAATCACTATTCCAAGATTATCTTTATCGCAGATACTGTTTAATAGTCAAGTCAAGCTCATTCGTTAAAATAATAGTAAAAAAACAACAAGAAAAGGGCGGAGATCATACATAACACCCAGGATTGTTTTACACTGATTATTGATGTTGATTATCTATTAAAGAGACACTTCCTGACAGCAGTAAAAGGACAAACCTGCTGCCTATTGTTACTTTTGTCACACTACTTTTTATTCAATGTCAATATTTTTGGATTTCTAACCCCTCGTAAAAATACTAATAGCTACAAAGTGCATTACAAGATAAAAATACAAATAGAAGACAAGCAAATATAAAAGTTATACAAAATTGAGCAAGGACAATCAAATGACAATAAGTAAAAGGCAACAATATTAAATAGTTTAAAGAATGAAATTAACGTTAACATTTGTTTGAAATATCTTTTAGAAGTAATTCGATTGGCTTAACTTGCGAGTCACATCTCCTAACAGAACGTATCTGCTTGTTCTTCAGTCTAGATTCCGTTATGTTAGCAGAGCCTTGCCTCAGGGGTTAGTCCTAAACTTTTATATCATTCTATTTTAGCATGTTTTGTTTTGTGGGGGCATCACTTTATGAGCTGTTAAACCTACTAGATGCTCAATAATAAACTACTTTTGTATTAATGTTGTATCATATCACCCTTTCTCTCTTTTCCTCACTCTATCATCAGAGATCCAAGAATATGCAAGAGAGATTGGCATTGATCCTGAAAGGGAGTCGGAGCTCCTGTGGCTGGCCAGGGAAGGCATTGTTGCCCCTCTTCCTCCCGAGTGGAAGCCTTGGTGAGAGAGGGGGAGGGATACTGGTGGAGAGTGGTGTCAGAGCAGCATGGCTACCCACAGAAAAACATATGAAATTACATCACATTTCATTTCAAAACAACCTTTTTCAGAGATCATTTTTATATTTTAGTACCCTCTTTGGTTTGGAGCCTGTAGTGTTACTCGCAGATATTACTTAAATAGAATTGAAAGTTGTTGTGAATAGTCTTGCTGATCTTTAGTGAGGTGTTACAGATACAAGCAGTCCCAGCAGCGAGTTTCAATGGTTGTAGTGGGTTTGCGCCAATATAGACATTGGGTCCTTGACCACTGATTCTTTGAAGGTCTTTTATTGACACCTGAAGGAGGAAATGCAAAGTACCCACATTAGTCAGCTGCAGTTAAACTGTCTTATTATTGCCTCTAACATTAGAACATACTGACAACATATCCGCATCAATTACATCTTTGATTTCATCAATTCAAGATTTTGGTTGAAGGGTTTGTATTGGATTGCTGGACTAACATGCTTCATCTTTATTTATTTTGTATAATATTATAAATTGGTCCTATTGTCCCACCATTCTCCCCTCTATGTGTGTCCTGAAAACTGAGAGGCTAATTAGGAATTATAAAGAAGAAAACAGTTTTGTAAACTTATGACTATTTTCTCAACTAACAGGATTCATTTGAGAGTCAGTTTAAAAAAGAAAACTATGGGATCAGCTTTAATTCTTTATGGCTCAACAAATCTCTCAGATAGAGTTTAATTAAATGGTGCAGCGTTAAGTATCAGGGATCTCTCCATACCCATCTACCCAGTATTTCTTATTTCTACCCTGCCTTAGTGACCCCCCGATTGTCTCCCCTCCTCCCCCACAGCCAGGATGTGACGGGGGACATCTACTATTTCAACTTCTCTTCGGGACAGTCCACGTGGGACCACCCCTGCGACGAGCACTACCGCTGCCTGGTGGCCCAGGAGCGTGAGCGCGCCCAGCTTGCGACCACCACGGGAAGTGCAGGGCCGAAGAAGGACAAGAAAAAGAAGAAAGAAAAGAAGGAGAAGAAAGATAAAAAAAAGAAGGAGCCGCTCAAGACTCCTGGAGTGAGTGATATTTTTCCACAGATTAAATCTTGTAGTTTTCATTGCCATTTAAAAAAAAAATGTATTAGTCAAAAAGATGAGGAAAGCCAACCACAAACCTTTCCTGTTCGGCTCGATTGGCATTGCTAAATTCTCTGTAATGATGCTTTTGTGTACACTGTGCACAAAGTGTCTCTGGTGATTGAAAATGTTATGTCAAGGTGGTCACTTCTCTAACTGTGTCTTTTTGTCCCATAGGCTCTGAGTTCCTCTCTGGGACGCCTACCGTCCCCTCTGGGCAGCCTGGCTCCTCTGAGAGGTCTGGATGCCCCCGGCCCGGGACCACTATCTGGCTCTGCTCCTACTCTCCGGCGCACCCTCGGCAATTCTGGGGGACTGGAGCCACTAAAGACATCGCTTGGGGTGAGATCCCTGTGCTATTAAAGGGCCGTATTGTTCACTTTTTAAGTATCTTTCAAATAAGGAAGGGACAATATAGAATTTCTATTATTGGGAATATTGGGAATGTCCTTACATAATTGACTTGAAAAAGCTGTCCAGCAAACTAGCCTCATTTTTAAAAATGAGAATTCATCATGTAAGACAAAAAAGTCTCACGATTATTTATTTGTCCTTTATTAATGCAAACTTCATACTTTGTGAAAGCATTATTTGATTCTTCACTCAAAAGGATTGTGACCTTTCTATGATGCAGTAATAATATAATGTATAATAGGTAATGGCAGGGCATATTAATGCGATAATAGAAGATAGAAGATAGAATAGATAGAATCGGAGGATGAAACCCTCTTTATTAGTCACATACATGCACACAGCAGAGCACACACAGTGAAATTTGTCCTCTGCATTTAACCCATCCTAGTACTAGGAGCAGTGGGCAGCTATCGTGCAGCGCCCGGGGAGCAATGGGGAGGGGGGGATTGGAGGTGTCCGGTGCCTTGCTCAAGGGCACCACAGCAGGGCCTAGGAGGTGAACTGGGACCTTTCCAAGTAGCAGTCATATCATGAATTGCCGTTATTTTGGCCGGGATAATACTGTATAAGCAATGGAAAAATAATCCTAAAATGAGATGTTTAGAAAGTCATTCATATACATAATGCCTCCTCCCAAACCATTTCACTTTAGTAAGCTCTGTTCAATTTATTTCTCTGTCAGAGCCTTCGGGGAAGTGGAGCCTCGAGTGTTTTGGGCAACCGGAAGGAGGAGCAGGTGTCTCTCACTCTGCCGGATTTCTATGATGATGAAGATGATGACAATGAGGATGAGAACATCTCCGAAAATGAGGTGCAGTAGAACCTTAAGACAAGTTTAAGGGTTGCAAAACCAGAGGGAGTAAGTGACATTTAGTGTAGCTCTTGATAAGCCTATTCTGATGATTCTTAACCAATCCATAGTTATTCATTCAATATAATGAAACGAAAAGCCCTAAACAAACAGAACTATAGGGTGCAAAAGTGCAATTTAGATAAAAGAAATTCAATTTACTTAAACCAATGTCAACATATCGCACATTGAGCTTCTTGTGATCCACATGATTATGACATTTTACGATTAAAGATTGCATTTAATAAAGAAATAAAGGACAATCTTTAGTAGCTTTCACATTTTTCTCTCCTATAATAATCAAATGTCACTCATACCCCTCTGGTTCTCACCTCTTCAGTGCAAGATACAGCTGGTACTGGGTTGAGCGGTCTCTGGCTGTTTCATGTTTTTAAACCAGAAATTGGAATTTCTTTTAGCCAAGTCCTCGTGGTTCCGACCGGTTATTGAAAAACCTTCATCTAGACCTGGACGCACTCGGAGGAGGCCTTCAGTATGAGGTACACACATTTATTTGCCTTGAAGAGCACTGATTCTACTCTCTTTATTCCCTTACAAAGAATAACACTGTTGGCAATCAGTTGCCTTTTCTCTTTCATCAAGAAGATTTGATTACGCTTGATTCCATGTTGAATTGGAGAGCGTTTTTTTTTTGTTGGTAGGAATCTTTTTTTATTTTTTATAATAGCTTATCAGTTCCACTGTAAAGTTTTAGTATGCTGTGTTTGTGTTTGTGTGTGTGTGTGTGTGTGTGCTTTAGGACAGTGAAGCCAGTGGTGGAGCTCCAGCCGAGGAGAGGACAGAGCCAGAGTTATAATAAACTAATAATAATAAACTTTATTTATAAAGCACCTTTCACGCTTGACGCAGCCCAAAGTGCTTTACAGAGTATGACAATAAAAATGGAGAAACATAATTAAAAACAAGGTATGAACGAATGCTGTGTCAAATGCTGCTCTCAAGTCTAAAGAAAGAGGACAGCTACATTGTTATCCTTCTTAAGTCATTCACTACCTTTAATAAAGCTGTTGCAGTGCTGCGGTTTGTTCGATAGCCAGACTGGAATTTATCAAAATTGTTATTGTTGTTAATATGAATGAGTAATTGGTTGAAAACAACCTTGTCAAGGAGTTTGCTTTAAAAAGGTAGATTAGAAATAGGCCTGTAATTAGTAAAACCACCAAGGTCCAAATCTGGCTTTTTGAGTAGGGGTTTTACCAGAGCTGTTTTAAAAGCAGAAGGGAAAATACCAGAGTGCCAAGGCATCTTGATCATTTTTGTCGTCTCTTGAGACAGGTACGGAAAGCTGGATTTAAATAATTTGGTAGGGACAAGGTCAACACAGCATGTTGATTAATTCATTTTGTTGATAGTAGCAGCAATTTCATCAGCAGAGTCGTCGGGTTAAAAACTGCCCGGGTAGATGGAGGCTCACTGCTTGGTAGATCCCAAAAAAGGCAAAGGACCTGTTTTTAATACTTGATCTAATGGTCTCTATCTTTCTTTTTAAAAAAGTTGCAAATTCTTCACATTTAAAAATGGAGATATGACCATTTAAATTGGATGCTGGTGATGGGTTCAAAAGGGGGTCAATTGTGGAGAAGATGACTCTTGGGTTATGTTTGTTTTCTGAGATGATCCTTGAGCTTTGGGCTCGTCTCTCTTTTCTTACAGCATAATTGTACATTTTGATTTGATACTTCAAAATATCAAAATGAACATGTAATACATTTTTTCTCCACTGTCTCTGCTCTGCGACAGTTTCTCTTTAGCTGAGAAACAGCAGCAGTTTTCCATGGTTATTTGTGGTCTACAAGCCTCTTTTTTAGTGTTGGAGGAGCAACAATGTCAAATGAAGAAGTCAATTTACAATTGAAATCGTACATGAGATCATCAACAGAGTCAGCGTGCGATGGTGGAAAAGTCTTCATTAGATCTGAAAACGTATCAATAGCATTTTCGTCAAGGATTTGCTTTACTTTTCGTGTGTGTGTGTGTGTGTGTGCTTTAGGACAGTGAAGCCAGTGGTGGAGCTCCAGCCGAGGAGAGGACAGAGCCAGAGTTGCAGGACTTGGCTCTGTCTGGAGACCACAGTCCTGAACCACCTTCCCAACAGGTAAAAAGAAAACACTTACTCACAACTCAAGTATTTATCCGCTCCAGCTCCAAGTGCCAGCGCTATGTGTTCATTTGGTGTAAAAAGCAAAACACACACACACAAACGCTCAGCTTTGTTTTGGCTTTCTGGCTCTCTGCTATTTATCTGTACTTTGTCCACTATGTAACCCCATGTTCTTTTAAGGTCCATAGTGTTTTATCGCCGTGTCTGACAAGTGTTTACTTTAATGAAACATTCTTGCCTGCATATACAGTGGGGCAAAAAAGTATTTAGTCAGCCACCAATTGTGCAAGTTCTCCCATTTAAAAAGATGAGAGAGGCCTGTAATTTTTATCATAGGTATACCTCAACTATGAGAGACAGAATGAGAAAAAAAATCCAGAAATCACATTGTCTGATTTTTAAAGAATTTATTTTCAAATGATTGTGGAAAATAAGTATTTGGTCAATAACAAAAGTTCATCTCAAAACTTTGTTATATACCCTTTGTTGGCAATGACAGAGGTCAAACGTTTTCTGTAAGTCTTCACAAGGTTTTCACACACTGTTGCTGGTATTTTGGCCCATTCCTCCATGCAGATCTCCTCTAAAGCAGTGATGTTTTGGGGCTGTCGCTGGGCAACACAGACTTTCAACTCCCTCCAAAGATTTTCTATGGGGTTGAGATCTGGAGACTGGCTAGGCCACTCCAGGACCTTGAAATGCTTCTTACGAAGCCACTCCTTCGTTGCCCTGGCGGTGTGTTTGGGATCATTGTCATGCTGAAAGACCCAGCCCCGCTTCATGTTCAGTGCCCTTGCTGATGGAAGGAGGTTTTCACTCAAAATCTCATGATACATGGCCCCATTCATTCTTTCCTTTACACGGATCAGTCGTCCTGGTCCCTTTGCAGACAAACAGCCCCAAAGCAGGATGTTTCCACCCCCATGCTTCACAGTAGGTATGGTATTCTTTGGATGCAACTCTGCATTCTTTCTCCTCCAAACACGACGAGTTGAGTTTTTACCAAAAAGTTCTATTTTGGTTTCATCTGACCATATGACATTCTCCCAATCCTCTTCTGGATCATCCAAATGCCCTCTAGCAAACTTCAGACGGGCCTGGACATGTACTGGCTTAAGCAGGGGGACACGTCTGGAACTGCAGGATTTAAGTCCCTGACGGCGTAGTGTGTTACTGATGGTAGCCTCTGTTACTTTGGTCCCAGCTCTCTGCAGGTCATTCACTAGGTCCCCCCGTGTGGTTCTGGCATTTTTGCTCACCGTTCTTGTGATCATTTTGACCCCACGGGGTGAGATCTTGCGTGGAGCCCCAGATCGAGGGAGATTAGCAGTGGTCTTGTATGTCTTCCATTTTCTAATAATTGCTCCCACAGTGGATTTCTTCACACCAAGCTGCTTACCTATTGCAGATTCAGTTTTCCCAGCCTGGTGCAGGTCTACAATTTTGTCTCTGGTCTCCTTTGACAGCTCTTTGGTCTTGGCCATGGTGGAGTTTGGAGTATGACTGTTTGAGGTTGTGGACAGGTGTCTTTTATACTGATAACGAGTTCAAAAAGGTGCCATTAATATAGGTAACGAGTGGAGGACAGAGGAGCCTCTTAAAGAAGAAGTTACAGGTCTGTGAGAGCCAGAAATCTTGCTTGTTTGTAGGTGACCAAATACTTATTTTACCGAGGAATTTACCAATGAATTCATTAAAAATCCTACAATGTGATTTCCTGGATTTTTTTTCTCATTCTGTCTCTCATAGTTGAGGTATACCTATGATAAAGGCCTCTCTCATCTTTTTAAATGGGAGAACTTGCACAATTGGTGGCTGACTAAATACTTTTTTGCCCCACTGTAAGTGTTTTGGTGCTGCAGAGAAATGCTGATTTTCTACAGGATTAATAAACTATCTTTCTTTGGAAAGGTTCTCTTAAACAAATCACACCATGATCATTTTAATATATAATTTTTCATTGACAATGTGAATGATGATCAAAAATGTCCCTCTTATATCGCAAATCATTTCGCAATTGCATAAAAAAGTTATCCCCATCAGTTACTTTTCCAAAACATGTCGCCCCCAGTAAATTGCAACCATTAATATCTTTAAAATGCAGTGCTATTTCAATGATAAGAACTTGATAATGCAGGATATAGATGCTGGCCTCATTGTTTCTACACCTTCTCTGTGTTATTTACATCCATAGTGGACTTCTTTTTGGCCTCATGTAATTGTGACTCTAAACCATCTGTTATTGCTTCTCTTTGTCTCGTGTGACCTCTTTGACCTTTAAACCTCTCACCTCTGGGCTGTGACCCGGGATGTGTTCCTGTAGCTGCTGTGCTGCTGGGATCTGTCCTACGGCCACGGCTGTCACTGTGTCTTCCTCTTTGTCCTTCTGTCCTCCTACTGTCACTGTTACTGCTTTGCTGTCTGAAACTATATATCAGGAGCATGTGTTATCGCCAACAAAACTATGAATACTATAATCTTCCCATAGATTTGTTTATAAGCAGTAAAACTCCACTACTAACATCAGATTTAGAGTAAAGTCCGTCCTAGTCCATAGATCTTGCACAGTCTATATATTACCTAACAATAAAAGTTAGTATTGCGTTTATTTATTTTCAGCAAATTCTGACTTTTTGAAAAGCTGAAATAAGGGGATCACATATAATAGACAAACCTGCTCCTGTGTGTCTGTGTGTTTTTGAGCATAGAGAGACCCAGAACAAGAACATGTGTATGTTTTTCTATGCATGGGTTTATTTAAGCATCTTTGTGTCAGTTTGTGTCTAACATGGCTCACCCCCCCCCCCCAACAGTCTTTCAGTTAGAGGTTACAATCTTTTTGTCTGCCTCCTTCCCTTACGTGCCCTCCTCCGTTCTTTCTCTCCCTTGTGTTTCTGCACGCCTTCCTTTGTGCCTCCGTCTGGGACGAACGGACTGTTCTTCCTCTTCCCCTCCACCAAGGACTCTCTGAGGGGCCGCCACTTGTCCTCACTGACAGGGCGCAGAAACCATGTCAGTGAGGAGGGGACCTGCCCTGAACCCTCTGCTGAACAGGAAATAGAAAAACAGATAACTGAGGCGGTGGAGGAGGAGAAGGAGGAAGTTCAGGTAGAGAACGTAGAGGATGAAGCAGGAGTGGAAGCAGAGGAGGCAGGAGGTGAGGAAGATAGGGACAAGGAAGAAGTCAAAGAAGAGGTGGATGAGATGGAAGATGAGCAAGGAGGAAGTAAAAGGACTATCGAAAGCAAGAAAGAGTTGGGTGAAGTAGAGAGCGATGAGGTAGAGGAGGAGTGCTGTGAAGGCGGTGATGAAGTGTCAGAAAACATTCAACAAATTAAAAAGCAGGAGAGCAACGAGCAAGAGAACAGTGGCAGTGATAAAGAGAGTTGTGCTGAAGGAGAGAGTTTACATAAAGAGAAAGAAGATGCGAAGGAAGAGGTGCAAGAAGAAGAAGAAGAAGAAGAAAAAGACAAATATGAATTTGAGGACGGTAGTGATGAAGATGTCGAGAAATATTCCAAAACTGATCAAGATGCTGGAAGTGAAAAGGAGGATAAAGAGGTGGATCAGGTTGAGAAAAGCATAGAAATCGAAGTAGGGCAGAAGGAGAGTGAGGAGGAGATGGATAGAAAAAGAGAGGAGGAGGAGGAGGAGGAGAGGAGGAGGAGGTTGAGAACGATGAGGCTTTGGAGAGATGCTCTCTGAGCCAGAGGAAAGTGACAGAGAGCGACAAGGTGTTAGAGAGATGTGGACAGAGCGCAGGAGGAGAAACAGAAGGGGAGGAAGATGGCGTATCTGATGTCCAAAAGCCCCAAACTGCATCAGAGAGTGAGGAGGAAGTCGTGGAGGTTTTTGAGACTGGAACGGCCCTTAAAATGCTTGACCAAACGAGAGAAACTCTCGCTGGCAAGATGGAAAACGGGACCAAAAAATCCCTCATTCCTGCAGAGGTAGGGTTGGTGTTCTGCCGCTGTGTGTGCTTCACCCCCCCAACTACACACACATTTCATTTCCCCAACCTTGATCCTGCCTGGTCTCTGCAAGAAGGCGCATGTAGCTCCCAGAATCCACTGCCTTAGGGGCTCCTCACACACTGGAACATCATTTGGTAAAAGGACACTCCCTTTGAGCCCCTGAGGACTGGATTGGAAAGTTCTGGTCCTTTATATTTGGCAGTACAGACTTTCTTTGCCTTTAGATTGCTGTTTTATTTTCAGCTATTCTACCAGACCAGTTTCTCCTCCCTTTCAGAGTCTGCTTGTTTCGCTTACAAACACTTGACCCTCTGATTTGCCAGCTCACCGTTTGCATGTATGCTCTTGCTGTTGCCTGTTTGTGCCGTGTTTGTCTTTAAAAAACACAGCATGCTTTGATGCTTAGTGTTGCTTGTGCAATTTAGTTTGCCAATGTTCATTCAGAACCTCGTCATTGAGTGTGTGTGTGTGTGTGTGTGTGTGTGTGTGTGTGTGTGTGTGTGTGTGTGTGTGTGTGTGTGTGTGTGTGTGTGTGTGTGTGTGTGTGTGTGTGTGTGTGTGTGTGTGTGTGTGTGTGTGTGTGTGTGTGTGTGTGTGTGTGTTATTGCAGGAGTCTGAGGACAGTGAGAACATTGAGGAGGCTTCATCCTCTATAGATGTCAAGGTACTCAGGTCATGCAGTGTAACACACATTCCACACCATTCCTTCATTAGTTAGAGTGTAAATTCTCAAACTGTTTTGTATCCTTAAGCTGTCAGAAAAGATTCTGGACCTGTCCGGCACTGTCAGTCCTCTGGAGAGGGAGGAAACAAAAGCGGAAGAGCAGAAAGAAGGAGGAACAAAGACAAAGAATGCTGAAGCTGCCAAGAGGTTTGTTGTTGTTTTTGGTAAGGAGCTGTGCGTAGACTACATTCCATCATTCGTAAAGGGGTATTGTCCATATCAGGTTTTGAATAGTGTTTCATGATTTGATCATTTTATTTTATCTTGCAATTTTTACATTTCCCATTTCCCTAAAATCTGTAATTATTGTGCCACACATTGTTTTGTAAAAGTCCCCTCAACTACTGCTCCAATAGGGATTCAGGAAATATACAACTTTATATAAAGTAACACTATGTGCGATCTTGGGATTTGTCATTTCTAAAATGTATTTGGTATTAGTGTGTCACTCTTCTCCCTCTTCAGGATTTTGCAGGATTCCAGCAAAGACAACCCTTCAGCTTCTAATGTCGACCGACTCGTCCTCCACCAGTCAAGCCCCTCCCTCTCCCTCTCAAATTCCTCTTTTTCGGAGCAAGGGGTCGGGCTCCATCCTAAAACCGATAGCCTCGGCACCTCTATGGCGATACAAAGGCCGGAAACCTCCAGAGGTCGGCTGTCCCGCACCTCCAACACCCAGCTAGACGATGATGAAGCCTTCCTCAAAATCCAAAAGAGCCCAAAGGAAGAAGAGCCAAGCTGGAGGGTCAGTAAATACATGGAGAAGAAAGAGGAGGAGAGAGAAGAGGAGGAGAGAAAGAGAGACGAAAGGAGTCTGAAAGAAAGGAAGGAGGAGAGGGAGAGGACTAAGACTGACCTAGAGGTGGAGGAGGAGAGGGACCATATGATAAAGGATAAGGACAAGAGAATGCTTCTCCTCCAGGAGGAGCTGAGGAGAGGAGAGGAGGAGGAGGAGAGGAAGCTGAAGGAAGAGAGTGAGGAAAGACTGAGGTATGCATGGGGAGTATATCACATTTTACTGCCTAAACTAATAACTGTAACTGAAACTAATCCCATAAATGCTTTTTTTACCCCAGTGCTCTGCGGCAGCGCCTCCTGTCCAAGAGACGAGAGGAGGAGGCCAGGCTGAGCGAGGAGTCTGACAGGATGCTGGAGGAGCTCAGAGAGTCAGCCAAGCAGGAGAGGGAGAAACAGCAACGCAAACTCAGGTCAGAAACAAACATAAACTCACTTTCCACGAGTTGAATGTCTTAACTTGTGTTCTGTCACTCATGACTTACTTCGACATGAAGCCATTTGACAATTCTTGCTTCAGTTTGTAATTAATCCCGTGTATTGCCCAAAGTTACACTGATGTGTGTCCTGTGCCCAGGGAGGAGAGCGAGGTCATGCTAAAGGAGTTTCGCATCACTCTGGAGGAAGAGCGAGGAGCCGAGCGCGACAGACTGGAGGGTCAGAGGACACGGGACATCGAGCGTCTCCAGGAGGAGTCTGAAGAGGAGCTGCAGGCTGAGAAAAGGAGACTCCAGGGAGAGAGGGAGGAGAAACTGAACTCTCTGAAACATGAGGTGAATGAGGAAGATGCTGGCCAGATCGTTTCTGGTTTCAATATTATGCAGTCATTCAAATGTTTGTTGTTGCACCTGACTTGAGACTACTTCGCTCTACGACCTATCAGGGATATTATGCATTCGTTAACGTTTAATAGATAGCGTAAATCAAATAAAGTCACTGTTATTAAAGGAAACATTTGCCACCAATCAGTGTTGATGGGAAATGTAGTCAATGGATGCAATACATTCTTGAGTTTGCAAAACCTGTTGTTCTTCCAGCATCTACATCATTTTACAGCAAGTGACAGCCAAGGAGCGGACACAAGATAAAACCATTCACTACTACAGATCGGATTTCCAATCACTGTCGCTAGGTAACCAGGGCCGTGCTCCAGATGCCACTCTAAAACTGGACTTCCTGTGATGCCTCTGTAGCGGACCTTGTAGTGCAGGCACCCCGTGTAGGAAAGCTGAGTCCTTATTAATAGTCCTTTTTTGCAATTCAAGCTTTATCCCTTTTTAAAAAATCTTTGGCTGTATTAAAATCAAGACAAAAAACTCCCAAATGAAAAAGAACCTGTTGTTAGCTCCATCGTTGGAAGTAATCGAGAATAAAAAACAAAAGACTCATAGAGTTCTTTGAAAGTTTCAACACGTTTTGTTACACAAGTTACTCAACCCCATCATTACACATGAGCTTTACTTTATCTACTTTTAGTTTTGGTGTGCAAACAGAGAAAGAGTTGTTGGTTAATGCTGTTGTCATGGCCAAGTTGTTTTTTTAGTACATTGTGGCATTGGACTTGAGGGACACAGATTAATGATCTATCCACATGTGTGTCTGAATCTGTGTTTACACTATTTTGTCTTCATAAAGGTTAAAATCACAGAGCGGAGGAGGGAGCTCATGAGTCCACGTCCTGAACTGCAACTGGCAGAGTACCACCGAGAGGTGGGAGGACTCACACACACCCTCCGAGCAGAATTACATCCTTTTGCTTTTTCACTGGAAAATATCTAGGTGTGGTATAAGTGGACCTTTTCTGTGTTTCGCTCCCTAGCTAGGAGATGTTCTCCAGGAAGTGCGGGAGGAAGTGCAGCGTGATCACGAGAGGAAGCTGGAGCAGCTGAGGGAGGACCACAGGAGGGAGATGAACAGCATCAGAGAGAAATACATGGATGAGGTCAGAGAGGGTTTACATTTCATTGACACATGCCATCATCTTTCTCTCGCATGGGTTAAAACCGTAGAAAATGTGGAAGTAGTGTTTTAAGGAGTGTAAAAAGGTTTTTGTTTCCAGCAACAACAAAGATTTTCAGGCTCGAAAATACAATAAATAAGATCCAAAATGTGTCATGATTTAAAGTTTTTTTGCCTCCATGAATTATAAACATTTTCAGTTTTTCTGTATTTCCGTTTTTGGAGACAGTATTTTGAAAGTATTTCAAGAATATCTGAAGGGTTTTCTTTTCAAATTTGGCACAAATGTCCACAAAATGACAGGTGTCTGTTACCTCACAAAACAAGATTTGGAAAAGAAATGAAATGCTGATTATTACAGTTTCACACAAGTATCTAATACATAAAAAATGATGAAGGGATGTTTCGGACACACATGGATGTAAACTGCAACTTGACATCCAACAGCGATGTGGTGATTGTGACTTCCATTGCAATTACAAAATGTTGTGTGTGTGTGTGTGTGTGTGTGTGTGTGTGTGTCTTCCAGGAGACGGCTCAGAGGGCACGCCTACTTTCTTCCCTGCAGGATGACAGGGAGCAGCTCCAGGCATCGCATGCTGTCCAACTGGAGAAACTCCGCTTGCAGCTCAACACACAGATACAGAAGACACAGCTGGCACACTCGCGCAAGGTGAGACCAGACAGATACACACATCTTATTTTAAAAGATATCTCGGATGCATGGAGTTAAAGAAAGGTATTTTGAGGTAGAGCAAACGGAAGCGTAAACACCACTTTATTATAGAAATTAATTGTGGGAATTCTTCTTTTAGGAATCCGAACTCGAGGATCTGGCCGATAAGTTGGAGCTGAGAGCCAAAGAGCTGAAGAGCCAGGAGGCCATGATGCAGAACAAGGTCTTAACCTCACATGTACTTTTCATCATTAACACACTTACCCAAACCTAATGGTCGAATGATTTCTGTCTCCTTTTAGGCAGCAGATCTAAAGAGGAGGAGGAAGAAACTTGGGGAGGAAGAAGAGGAAGTGGACAGGCAGATCGAGGTAAGACATCCACTTTTTCTTAACAAAAAGAACAATATTAAAACACTCGACCATCTATTTCCCCATCTGTGCGTGTCTGTGTGTGTGTGTGTGTGTGTGTGTCTTTGTGTATGTCTGTGTGTGTGTCTGTGTGTCCAGACCTTACCCCGGCTGATGCAGGAGAGGGATCAGCTGACGGAGGAGCTGGAGAGGTTGAGAGAGGAGAAACATCAAGCCAGGGAACTCCTCCAGAGAGCGAGGGAGGAGAAGAGTGAGGCCAAGCAGGGGGAGGACAGGCTGAGGGAGGAGAGAGAGAGAGCCAGGGAAGAGAGCAGGAGGAGCAAGGAGGACAACGAGCGACTGGAGAGCAAGGTGGCGCTGCTGCAGGAGAGATGCGACCGTCTCACTCGCAGAGTCAGGTACGGGTTTGAATAAAACGCAGGGAATCCACTCTGTGTGTTTTAACCCACTGTGTTTTAACTGAGGAGAATGCAATGTTTTTCAAATCAGTGAGCTGGAACAAGGCGAAGGAGGGAGCGCCTACCCAAGAGCAGAAGCTAAATGGGACAAGAAGAAGGCAGAGAGAGCCGAGGTAGCAGCGCCCTCCAGTGACAGGAGAGACTCCTTGCTTCATGTTGAAGACCTGGACGACCCGCCTCTCTCCCCTGTACCCGACAGCACCAGCAGCGTGGACGAGTAAGAGACATGAATATAATAAATGAATATTTACATCACTTGCATAAGATGGCCTTGAAATGACATTAATGCTGCTTATTGCAATTATTTATGGGGCAAAATATCATCCAGCTAAATAATTGATCGTGACAGGGCTATTCACTGGTGTCATGTCCAAGAGTGACGGATAGAAGTGTGTATTTAACCTCATCTTTCCTCCCTTTGTGTCCAGCGTCCGACGCTACATCTCCTCACATGGCGAATCCATCCAAAAAACCAAACAGTTCCTGGAGAGGGAGAGCAGCCGGCTGATGGAGAGACAGGCAGCTCTGCGGGCAGCCCAGAATGGCTCTTCCCAGGACCCCAACCAGGGAGGAGGGGTGACTGAGGAGATGATAAGAAACCTTCAGCAGGTACTGGATAATGGTTGGTGTAATGAGGGGGTAAGATTTGAAATAAGTGCTAAGTGCAGCTTCCTTTTTCTTCGTTCTGTCAGGAGAGCAGGAATGTGTTGGAGCTGCAGCGGACGGTTCAGAGGGGAAACTCTCTCCTGCGGAGGAAAGAGGAGCAGCTCCAGCAGCTGGAGGGCTCTCTGGCTGAAGAGGTGTGACAGTACACCCAGATGAAGTGATGCTTCAGTTTAGCGCTTTTGTGTTTTTAGTGCAAAGGACACCATGAGGTCAAACGGTACCTTGAGTCGAAGCTGAGGTTTAAAATGATAGGAATCTATAAACATGAATAAAATATAGAGATAGAATACTTATCATGAATATATGTGCTTCTAGTTATCTTCATTCAAGTAGCTTTTGCACATTAGAGTTAGCTTTCAGTAAAGTCTGTTCAGTTTATTATATTATTCACAAAATCTCAGTACAATACATTGTATTCCAAAGCGTAATACCTTCAAACCTAATTTGTACACAGAATAGGCGTTTGGATTGAATTTCTTTGAGTATTTGTGTGCTTTTTAAGAATAAATCCAAGGCATATAATAGTTTTTATTAACAGCACGTTGTCGTGTTGCTTTTTCTCTGTTTAGGCGCTGTTTGAGGATCTGTCTCGGCTGGCAGGAGAGAGGAAGGTGACCTTTGATGTGACTGACTCGGATCTCAGCAGCACCGTGGACCCACCGGATGGAGCAGGTAACACACCGGACAGGACCTCCTTCTTTGATACTTGATGTCACTTCCCATTTTCTGTTTCTTTTGAGCTGAATGTCACAATTTAGTTGATTGGATGGTCTCAGGCTTCTTCTAGATCAGCAGAATCAGTCATATTTTCATAATTGTACCCAAAAAACTGACTGCATTTTTTGATCTTTCATATACTCATATCAGATTATCATTTCACCTAGACTGAGTGTGTGTGTCTCTCTTTCTCTCTTATCAGGAGGTCATCCTAATGTCCCGGACAAAGTGCAGGAGTTAGCAGAGTCCCTGCAGCAGATCTCAGGCCAGCTCAACACCGTGCTGGGTGCGTTGGGTTCACTTACAGAGAGGCAGAGCAATCCCGCCTATACACCCTTCTCTCTGCCTCTGTCTCAATCTCACTCCACCCCAGCTCCCCCTTCCACCTCTGCCCCAGTCATGCCCCAGATGCACCCCCTTGGCTACAGCTCCTCACTCCCGCCTCCCCCGACGTCCTGGAACTGGGCACCCCAGGGCTCCTCCACAGCCCCACCCTTCTTCAGCAACCCCGTCAGCAGTGGGCTGAGGGCCTCTGAGGACCTAATCAACAGCCGATGGAACCAGATATTCCCCGGTATGCCAGCAGACGCCTCATTTTGATTCCTACGACCTGCTTTTCCAAGACAAATTTAAAAAATCTTGGGTAGTCATGGTGTTACGTCACCTTCTGGAGAGGAAGAAGTATTCTCTTGAACATAATTTAACACATTTTTATTGGTTTTTAACCTTTTTTACACTCTTTTCTCATAAAAAGACATAAAACTCATGAGATAAACTGTTAAAGAAAATGGAAAAGCACCCATGTGAAACTGCTTTGCCCACTTTTGCACACTCTTCTAGTGTGTACACTTGATATATGATCAAAGAGGCCAAAGGCACATTAGGATGGTAAAAGGCAAGAAAGACCTGCACAGAACCATACAATTAATTAAACGTTTATTTATGTCAACCAAAATCCTCCACAATTCATGCATGAAACACATTTGCCTGTTTTGGCACATGCTATATGTATCAACAAATGACACCAGCAAATAGCAAATTAGGGAGGAACCTGTGCAAATTGATGGCTGTATTTTCCTATCCATTGTGAAATGAATGACTGAAACAATATATTCATTTGAACACATGGTGTGTAGTTTGAACAAACAAAGCTACTTTCAGTTCAGTCTTGTGTGTAAACTGCTTTGATATCTTCTGAGTGGACACCTGTTGAAACAAATGATCAAATTGAAATTTGACTCGGTAGAAGGAGGTCTTTTCAGAATAATTGTATGCGTAAGTTGTTGGTCCTGAATTTGTTTTTCTGTTCTCCAGGAGCAGCTATGGACCCAATCGCCTGCAGCACCCTGGGAGCATCCTCTGCTTACCCTTCATACACTCCTGCTAGGTAACCTGCTGCAAGGCACCTTTCAATCATGCTCTCAGTCTTAAATGTACCTACAACTATCATTGAACTGTGTCTGTGTGTGAAGTAACCATGGTCGGAACTTGAGGTCCATCCAGAAGTCAGAGGAGCTGGACGGCCAGCGGCTGCAGGGGCTGATCGACGGCAACAAGAGGTGGCTGGAGATGCGCAAGAAAGACACCAGCATGTATCCTTCTATCACACACACTCACACACACACACATACATGATATCAGTATTGTTGTTTAATTGAAAAGTGCACAATCCAGTGTCAAATTACAACCCCACCTCGATACAACCTATAGTCTGACATGCTGACATTCAGTTAGTTTATACCTTTACAATTAACTGTATGAATAAATAACAATGGAGTTTGGAACTTACAAAAGGCAGTAACATTCTGGTATTTAGTGAAAAAAAATTGATTATATTTATTCAACTATCTCTCTTTACATATTCTTTACTTCCTTTGCTATTTTTGTACCCTTTTGGCCTTTTTTTAAAAACAATTTTATTTTTCTGACATTCCATTGGTGGAAAATCATAAGCAAGCACCATTCCGGGTTTGCAGGTCACCATTTTTGATAATATATGTGTGTGTGAGAGTTTAGCAATTGAGAAGACTGTTGTTAGTTGGCTGAACATGAGTGTTTGATTTTCTAGAGCAGATTATTTTTTTAATTTAAGTATTTTGACCTTTCCAATCAACACATTACTTCACATTAGCATTTATTGTACAGACTATAGTCAAACAGTTTGTGTTTTTGTCATGCCGTCGTTGTCTTTAACTCGTTCTTCCAGACCTCTGTTCACTCGCTATCGGGCTCCTTCCACGAAGAGCAGCCTGGTGCAGCTGGGCCTGGACGATAACAACCAGATCAGAGTGTATCATTACTGAGGACATGACACAAAGGTCATTCATGCTGCACTGTGGCTATCACTGAGGACTTTGAGCATGAATAACTGACAGCTCAGCTTTGTGACGTTTACACACGGGGCCTCATGTGAGCCCTCTTTGATCCATTCCTTTTAAAAGCTGCAAAGGTTTACCCGACCTTCTCTGATTGGAGGAGGACATGGCAATTCAGGGAGAAATATGTCACAGAGGGCTGAGGACCTTTATCCTCCTACAATATATACGGCCTTAAAGCACTTCCAACGCCACGTTTACAGATTACAGCTCCATGCCAGACTTGGGCCAAACTGTTTTTAAATGGTTTTGTTTACTTTAATGGCCAGACAATCACATGGACTCATTTACTATACTATTTATACTGGTTTTACTGAAATCACCCCAAACACCACCCAGTTTTACTTCATGTTGTGAACCCATGGTGTTAGCTGCACACAGGTCAATATTGATTCCATGACAGGTTACATATGTATTTATGACACTCCCTTTTAAGTGATTTCTATGTCAAGTGAATGTTTTTAATTCATTTGTTTAGATGGTGGTTTTAGTATGTCAGAAGCAACTCATATTGGTTCAAATCACTGTCAAGGGAAAGCCAATTAGTGTAAAGTAACATATGTGTGCAGGCAGATGGATGAATTTCTTTTGTGCATATTTATGTGTTAATACAACTGTATTTTTGTATAAAATATTTGAATAAATCTACTTTTATATATGTTTTTGTTTGTGTTCTGCCCCTGTTATAGTCACACCCTGATTTCCTTGCAGTCACACCTTCACACCTCTATTTTCTGGTTTATTTGACTTCCTGTTACAGTGATTAACCGTTCAATGATAAAAAAAAATGTGCGACACAAATATACTTTTGCAAATATTCTTCAAAATTTCTGCTAAAATTGTACATTTTAGGTCTTTTCATACATTACAACATATGTGTTATACGTATTTTTAAAAAACGTTTTAATTAGGAATTGATAGTCAACATTTTGTATTCAAGTTTGTTTGTAGAAAAACACTGAAACACTGAAACCTCAACAAACTTGGGCGAGTTGGGAGAAGTACTCGGATAAGTAGAAGTAGGCCTACCAGAGTGTAAGAATACTCTGTTACAAGTAAAAGTACAAAAGCATTCAAATATACTTAAAGTACCAAAAGTAAAAGTACTCGTTATGCAGATTGGCACATTTCAGAACAACATGTTTTTATTGTAGTTGATGCATTAAAGTGTTTATCAAAGCTGGTAAAGGTGCAGCTAGTTTTAATGACGAGTGTGCAAAACAAGCTACTCACGAGCGAAAAATGTGCTTTTACACGCGCCTAAAATGACCCTGGCGCGCGGATTAAATCCCCGCGAGCTAGAGAGACAGCCTTAATAAAGAAAGCCAAGTGAGGCCAGCTAAAATCCGGGTTTCGGTGCTAAAAGCCAGCCCCGCTGCGGTGGAAGGACCAGAGTTTAATCAGTTTCTAGCCCGGAACTGGCCCGGGAACCAGTTTGGTGGAAAAGGGGCTCCACTTCCCACCTCTACTTAATAGCTATTTATTTGCACTTCTAACGTTACTTGATTTGTTAACAGCACGATACTGTGTACTGTCTATTATAGTATATTTCAGTTTTACACAGTAAATGTTTTGAAACAATCATTACAATTTGGTAAATAGCAAAGCTGGCAGTTTATTACTCACATTCTTGCAATAAACAAATAACAGTAATGACAACGTTGCCAAATAAAATAGTAATCATTATTAACCACTTAAATTGCAGTGATCACTTTATTTTTCTACCATTTTATCAGTTTTATAGATGAGAGAACATTTGGTTCAGGAGTCGTTATCTGAACGTTTAGGAATGAGTCAATAAACATTTCCTGAAAATGAGACTTTTATTCAGTAACCGCTCATTGCAATGTTAGACATTAAAATCCGTTCATCGTACAGTGCCGTGTAAAAAATAACATTGCATCCAGACTTGAGGGCAGTCAAGAAGTAAATACAATCATCATCATCAGCATTATATTAATATTCTCCAATGAGAAGGACGAATAGCTGGAGGATCTGACCAATCAGAGCACAGTATGTGACTTACATGATTAGAACATTAAAAGGCCACTGACAGACAAGACCAGACTCATTTTCCACACACACACACACACACACACACACACACACACACACACACACACACACACACACACACACACACACACACACACACACACACACACACACACACACACACACACACACACACACACACACACACACACACACACACACACACTGATTTCAAAATGCATTGGTGACATGTAAGTCAAATGTAATGCAGTATAAAATCAGTTAAATCTGATAGTTTCTTTGAGCGAGTGTTTACAATGTTATTTTCATCAACAGCAGGAAGTAAACACCGATCACAACAGTTATATTGATGATGGCAGCAAGAGGACAAAACACTTCAGCATCACTTGACGTCGACCCATTCTTGTTATTGGCACAAAAGTGTCCATACAAGCAGAGGGAGGGAGGAGCTACTGCCCCCTCTCTGACTGGCTGATTGGCTGTGGCCGGCATGCAGAGAGGCGCCCGCCATGCAGCCTCGGAAAAACAGGCTACTGGCTGTGCTTTTTTTGAAGAACATGAAGAAGCTGAGAACGGAGCGAGACGAGGGCGATAAGGCAGAGAGGAAGAGCTGAGCTCATCTCAGAAGATCTGACACATCTAGAAGGCGAGGATCTTGTCTCTCTGGACGGTGTCGAGGTCGTCGTCCATAGTCAGAAGGACCTAGCAGGGAACAAAAGATGTGAAGGGTTAGAATACACAAGAAGATTCACAAAAGATTGGGCAGTTTTTATAATCTGGTTTTAAGTTTTCACTCTTTCTCTCTTGATTGCCTTAGGAAAGTTTGGATTGATATTGCATGGATGGGGCAAGCCACTGCTGACCTCTAACAAGTCAAGCATTGGCAAACTAAGGCAAATTATACTTTGACAAATGGATGATTACAATCAGAGACAAAAAAGATGCTGTTTGTGCTTTGTCTTTGTTTTTATTCTACTGTATAGTTTTATTTAAATGTGTTTAATGTGCATATAGTTAACTTATGATTGCATTTATTTGCACATTAGTCACTTGCAACATTCTCTTGCACTTTTTTAATATCTATTTCTTTTTGCACTATTTTTAAGTTTTAGCTATATTAATGTTGCACTGTTGGAGGAGCCTTGGAAGAATTTCCTGGCCAAAACCACACTGCAGCTACTGGGCACACGACAATAAAGCCTTTAAATCTGGAATGTGTCTAATCATTAGTGAAATATCTTTTAGGAAGTCTACCTTGAGACGGGGCATTTAGCGATTGCAAATTATGCACAATTTATGGTGACATAAGCAATCCATTCTTTAAACTCATAGATTCCCATTTGCTGGTTTCCTTTGAAACAATACATTTAAGTTTTACATTTTAAATGTTACATTAACTTGAAGCTATGAGCTAGCCCTATCAAGCATTGAGTAAAAGTACATTAAGTATGAGTTATGGGATGGTTGTTGTATGGCTGTTATATTCAGTTTTATGAGTGATTAGCATATTCTAAATCCTGAGAACAAAGAGATATTTATGTGGCACACACACATGCAAAATGAACATGATCATACCAGGAAGGATCCGAACATGGCGATGGAGGAGAGGAAGTGCCAAATGTCGTGGTCATCAAAGAAGGAAAGCAAGATGCAGTCCCGGTTGTGTTCGCGAGACTCTGCTGGAGTTTTCTGTGTCGGGAGAGAAAAACACACTCACATTTAACCGATGCCACATTGTGCAGGCAATACGTCACTTAAGAAATACTGAGCCAATGTGTGCTCTCACAGGCTAAGACTTTAGTCAACTAAGTGTGAGAGGCTGATGCTGCATCTGCGTGAGTATGAGCGTGTGAGTAATTAACCTGCCAGGTGCTGAGACCCTGGAAGAAGAAGAACAGCGCAAAGCCCCACACCACGGCTGTGAACAGAATACACACCAACGCCAGACACTGGATCCTCTCACCGCTCCGTAACTTAAAACACATACACAGAAAAACCTTAGCAAAACAAAAACCTTTATTCTTATTAAAAACGTGGAAATAGGCAAACACACACCTTCATAATGATGTAAAAAGCAAAGTAGAGCAGCAGGTTGCAGATGGCGATGGCCAACAGGTAGGAGGCAAAGTCATTAGGTCTCTCGATGAGGCCAAAAGCAGCTCTGCAGAGAGGAAGTGAAACAGATGGTGTCATCATTTAATCCTATGACAATAATTTACACTGCGTCTAATTCGTGTTAGGTAAAAGTATAACTTACAGAGACCAGTTGATTATGTTTCCCAGTACGAGCAGAACCATTCGGTCCTGTCAGACAGACACAGGAGAGATGATTTAGTGGTAGGCAAATGACTTAATGCATGTAGAAGCCTTTTAATGACACAATCTTATCCAAAAACCATCGATGACATTCGAGGAGCTAACCACATTTGATGGTATATAAATGTATGTGTATTTGTATATAAATGACTCAGCCTTGATTCATTTAATATAACAACTGAAATGTTTCTGTACAGTGAATGAAGAATCCCACAATGAAGAACAGTCTTGATGACTTAAAGTAAATAGGGTCCTGGTTAAGAACAGCAAAGCTTTAAAAACATTTGTACACACTCTTACACACAAATCCATTCAAGGTGACACATCGGGGGAAATCATTTCATTTGGAAGTTATGTTTTTTGGGGTAAAATATTCCTTTGAACATGTTGTTGCAGCTGCTTCTGCTCATTACTCACAATGTACATGGGTCCACTGCACTGTCTGATGCAATCAGTGTAGACAATGTACACAATCCTGCGCAGGATCCCAGAGTCTGCCGACAAAATATACAGACAAATTTGAGCAACGGAAAATGTCATTATTCTTAAGTGATTTATGATTATTCCTATTCACCTAGACAAAGCAGTATGCATTGTACTTGTGCTGCTATATGTTTGATAAGTCACAGGTATTTAAAAAAGCATTAAATGACAATACAGTACAACATTCTTCAGTCAGCTTTGACTAAATAGAGCTAATGTTACGCATTTTGTCTTGTCTTGAGGTTCAGTTTTCCAGATTCGACCTTACCCAGCCTCCATCGACCCATGTAGTAAAGCTGTGTGCTGAGGAGCATAGTGGCCAGAATGTGGATCACAGAGAACACTATCCAGAAGACCGTGTTTCCTTTCCCAAATACCTGAAAACAGAGCAATACAAGCATGAGGGACTGTCTATGCATCACCAAGGCCTTGTTTACCCCACGGTCTGTGTTTGAATGTGTGTGTGTGTAGGTATGTACCACTCCCAGCACAGAGAAGAAGATGACCCCGGCCAGGCAGGCGTATGCAGTGTAAGCACTCGCGTTGATATCTGGGTGTCTCTTCTGATACAACTTCAACACACACAGCCCAGCAATCATGTACATGAAGGAGGTGTCTGCAAATAAATAAAACAAGATGGAAACATTGCAACAAAACATTAATGGGAATTACAAGAACCAGAATGAAATCACTGCAGATTGTTGGCACTTAATAACAAGTAAGGTTTGATTACTTTTTGCATATAACCAGCACTAACCCAGGACTCTGGGATAAAAGCATAACCTACGCAAACACCTTATTGTTTTACATTCCTGATGTGGTTGGCCCCCTTTAAATGTATATTTCATTATTGCATGAACACAGTATATTTAGCTACACAAGGCATCTGCACAGAAGGCATCAGGGAGCTGAACCTGGAACCTTCCATTTTCGTTAAAAGTGACTTAAGCAGAGTGGTAAACCCTGAAATTAATATAGAGGACAATCTGCACAAATATTATTTCATCGTATCAACAACGGTTCTACTCCATTTCAGAACAATAAGTCAAAGCTGTGTGGTGGATTTAACATCATATATTCAAAAAGAGGACACATGCAGTCTCACCAAACTGGAAGTTGGTGTAGTTAGGACAGACGTGGTAGCATGCGCTGAGCAAACCCTCCATCATCAGAGCAGTTCCCATGGCATAATACAGACCAAAGTGCTTTGGGATACCACATTCCTGCGGGGTGGGAGAGAGGAACATTGAGTTATAATGAAGTTCAACAAATATTACACTGGCATTGTGCCTGTGTACTCCCTTCATTACTTTTTATTTACAATTTATAGAAGCAGTTAGCTACCAGATGATGCTAATGTTGCTAAGATAATGTTTTCAATCACAAACAATAGTATTTACTTTGGAAATAGATATTTGCTGGGTGACACACACACAGTAGTCAATATAAATGTCTCTCAGTGTGTTATCTTCTGTCTGTTACTCACCAGTGCGTTCAAATCCTTGCGGAACAAGGCTCTATTGTGGGCGATATCTCTTTTGAGGATGATAAGAAGAAAGAGGAATCCCAGCAGCACGTAACCGAGGTTACTGAGGATGTTGTTGAATGCACTGTGTATAAAACATGGTGTGTGACAAGGGTTTAAACACAGGTATGCAATCCACTGGTTACAATAATACATGTGTGAATCTAAACACACCTCAGAGCTCCCAGAGGGTGGGCACACAGGAAGTTGTAGTAGCAGATGTCTTGGTTTCCTGTTACATTCACCACCTAAAGAAATTAAAGAGAGTCAGTTTACCTTCCATCTGTATTTATCATATTTTATATTTCATAGTTCATGTCTCATCAGCGTACCGTCTGGTAGGTAATGACCAGCTGGACGACTGGCAGTGCATAGAAAACAGCAATAGTAGCAATGTTCCTGAAGAGGGAACACATAAATGATTAGACTTTGACAGATAAACAAATATTTATTTTAAGACCAATGGTATTTGTTTAACCGCTACCCTCACCAGAAGTAGATTTGGTATTTCTTGCTCAGAATCCTCTTGTCTTTGCGGGACAGGTCAGACACGCATAGATATTTCTGTATTTAGGAGGGATAATTATTACTCGTCGATACTCATAGAATTAGCAACGGAAAGGAGCAGTGTGCTTTGAGATGGAGAGACAAGGGCAAACCTTGGTGCGGACGATGTTTTTATCTGAGTTGATGTCGTCCAGCGTGTCATAGTCGTCCTCCTCCACAGAGCTCAGAGACTCATGCCTGCTTCGTCCAACGCAGTCCATTGTTCGCTCTGATGGAGAGAAGAGAGAAAGAGGGAGGTCATGGAAGAAAAACAGAATCTTCTCTCGTTTCATTGGTCGCTGGTCAATGGCATGGATTAAAAGTAATTTTCTTAAGGATGCAAAAGGTGTTTCAACACATCGCACCTCTTAAAAAGTATTTCCAAAGATATTGAACAGAAATATTAGAATGATTGTTGGTACCCTGATCTTCGTAGTATCAAAAATGTTTTGCTGTTTATTTCCATTTAATCAGATTAGGAATTTGCCACTTCCTGGCATCAGTATCTGAGTCTCATTGATTTTTGATTCACACAGTGCTGATTGGTTTGGGGGCAATTATTAAGACGATTTTGCGGCAGAGTGTCACCCATGCGGATGGCTATGTGGTGAAGGTGACTGACGATTGTGCGACGTTTGAAAGGCTCCTGTCCTGATGAACAAAGACACACAGAAAACAGGTGAGGGACCAGAGCTGCTCATATGAAGCTGCAAGCCAGGCTGTGGAGACATACTGCAAAGTGACAGTGGAGGGATAAAGCAAGGCAAGTGTATCTGTATAGCACCTTTCAACAAAAGGCAATTCAAAGTGATTTACAAAAATGAAAGACAGTAAGTGACAAAGGAAATGTGTGTGCCTAAGCGTGTCCATACCTATGTATCCATAGTTGTTGTCAGTTGATGTGGCGCTGTCAGTGATGGCCTCTGAACTGAGAGTGCTGCCGTTGTCCGCTGGAGAAGAAAACGGAGGATTTTTAATTGTATTCATAAAAGTAACTCTTAAACAAAGACGTAAAGAGTTCTCCGAAACTCACCAAAGGAGCCGTATTCATATGGTGAGGCTGGAGTTTTGCCTTTGGAAAAAGCACGCACGCGTTTAAAACAAATGTAAAAGTATAGGTGAACAAAATGCAGAGGCAAGCAGCACCACAGGCAATACTGGTTAGTATCTTAACGCTGCAAACTAAAACACCACTGAGGCTGAGCTATTAGCACGTCAACACAGAGCGGTGAGGGATGCACAAACACATGCAGGGATCCAATTATTTCAGGCTCTAAATGCCTACACTTGACAGTATTAGGGTGAAAATGTGAGTGGGTAATGCTGCAGAATGTGTTGCAAAGAGTGGTGACTGCTGCGGTGAGAGTGAATGGTTTACAAAAAGTGTCCGTAGGCTTTTATAATCAGATCATGTCAGGTATCCTTCGTTTTTCCATCATGTTATGTGTATTGTTGACTATAATGTCATATACTGATGGTATCGGATCGCTGTGAGAAATAGTAGGTGTGACAAATATAGGAAAAAACATATTAAAAGTGAGTCATGTGTATCTGTATCTGCAAGCCATAAAAGCTCGATTTATTTGAAATACTATTATTTTGATGTTATTACACCGTCTATAGAGCTTTATAGTCAATCCCATCTCTTTATTGTTAGTCAATGAACACTGTTTATATGGCAGGAGAGTTATAGTCGGTGAGCTAATGCATGCAGAGCCTCAACAGACAAGCAGTGTGAGAGAGGGCAGTATTAAGTATAAGGTAGGAGTAACAGTGTCGTTATACCATCTCCGTTCTTCCCAAGCAGAGAGGCTGAACCACAAATAGGCATGAGGGAGAGAGAGCGAAAGACATACATTCAGTACACACGGACATGTTTAACTCTACATTAAAAAGCTTAAGAGTTAATGTATTACCGTACTGTCTGTTAGGGGTCATTTAACAGAGACAATGGCACCTTATCTCAAGTATACAGCCACGACTTTAAGAAAATGGTACTCTCCCCACAACCTTTACGAGCCCCTAATGGGCTGGTCCATCTTTGCTAGTTGCTGGGTTACCTGTTTCAGCAGGCGACATGTCGTCAGGAACCTGAAATGCCTCTCTCTTCTTCATTCTGCAGAAAAAGAGAGGAGAACCAATTAAAGTCATTCGTACTCAGTGTATTGCTCCTCTTGTGGTGCAGCTGTACAAATCTATTTTCTAATTGGACCCACTCACCTGGGACCAAAGTAAGAACGTTTACACATTGTGAATTTACAAAGTAATATCTTTTTTACAAAGGTGTAACGATGTTTCTGCTCTTAAACCACATTTATCCAGAGAAAACAAACAATCCTGTGAATAATAGATAGACAGACAGATAGAAGTACCTTATTGATCAAATTTGGGAAATGTTTTGCGTTGCAGCAGCATAAAAACAAGACATTGTAATTACAATAAAATAAAATAGCATTTAAAAAGAAAGTAAAAAATATACTTTTGGGACTAAAAATGTAAACAAATATAAAGCAGCAAAATGTTATTTATCATTGCAAAATATTTAATTATTCATATAGATATCTCAGCAGAGGAACAATGAAGTGTGAAGTGTTTGCAGCTAGCTGTTGATTTTGTGTCAGAGAACGTTGCTGAATCTTACCGCTTATTCTCCAGACAGGTCATGAGCAAGGTGAGCAGATAGAAGGAGAGGAAGATGCCCAGACAGAACAGCATACCCATCACATACACCTCCGCTGGTGAGTGTGAAGAGAGACATACCGTTAGCCTATTTACATGACAGCACATAAGTACAGGTACAATATGCAGTCCCTTTTCTAAAACAAAAGCCCCTTGTTTTTCATTATTTCTTTCTCTTTAAATCCCAGTTCTAGAGGATGTGTATTAGTTTTAAAAAATCTGGGTTTAATGGATATGTTAAACCTGATGGTCCCCGAATTGGTATGTAAGTATCTGATCTGTGGACATGTAAAAAATCCTTTTTATTCAACTAATTTGGAGGAAGCTCTGTGCTTTACAACAAATCAATATGGATTATTTCTCCCTTTGTTCAGTATATATTTGTGAACATGTGACTTACAGTTGATAGCAGGGGTGACGACCACATCGATGAGCTTGCTGCGGTTTCCGGCGTCGATGAGCTCATCAGGACGGAGAGGGTAGAATCGCAGCGGACCACCACACGCCTCATCCTCTGTTTTTACCACTACCACCACATAGAAACTGTTGCTGGGGAAATCTTTTCTCTAAATGACAGAGAAGGACAGAAGATATGATATGTCTTGTAATGGTAGGGCTGTAGGCTTTGACACACAAGCTTTAACCATGTGAGTGACTGTGTGTCAAACCCTACCTGCACTGTTATCGCCCCTTTTTTGGTCATAGTTTGGTACATCCCAATGAAGGCCACATTGTTGTCAAGGTCATAGACTGGACACTGAAAAGAAAGCAACAGGAAGAAAGAAAAAAGTGAAATATGACACACAGAGCTTACAACATTGCAAAAGGGAACATGGGATAAACAGGATTGCATACAAAGAACATTATTATGCTAATCACTAACAAAAAAAGAGGACTGAAATCTTAGTTCTTTCAGACATCATAAAATTGACAATGCGGGCCCAGCACTGCACCGACACTGTCACACATAATATAGTTTTGCTCTTGTGTGGCCGCATGGTGCTACTGCATGCTATCTATAATGCAGGGGCCACTTGAGGACATCAGACATCTTCTGGTTTGATGGGATGAAGGGGGGAGTGAGTGTACCTGGATGTCCTGGATGGACATAACGGAGCAGGGAAAGGTCATGTCCGAGTTGACCTTGACGATCACAGTGTCCACCCCGTCTGGGAAGACATACTTGAAGTACTGAGAGAACGGGCAAAAGAAAGAATAAGGAAAAAATGAAGATGCAGACAAGGACAAACACTTTAAGGGTTTTTTCGCTATCTTTATTGTGCTTGAAACAGGTTGGGACACATTTTTGTTGATGAAATATAAGCAAATAAACTGAGGTACTGGTACAACAATGACTGACCTGATGGATTAAAAAGATATGATTCAAGGGAGAGGTGCTTATCAAGACCAAAATCGAAAAACTAGTTTGTTCCTCTTTCCAGGTGTTAAACAGCAGAACTTGTCAGTCCAAAGGGAGAACAACACAACATGCTAAACTATTGCTTAAATTATGAAATTCCCTTTCTTCCTAATTGTGCTTTCCTCAGCTTCTCTCATGTTTCTCCTCATTGGTATCCTCCACCCCCACTCTCTCCCTGTCTGCAACCTAGCACTTAGCCATACTAAGAAACACAAGGGATGCACCAATCTGTCTGTGTGAGCTCCAATACCTTGCCCTGGGCTTTGTGTATCGGCAGATAAAAGGTACCAGTGTTTAATAATAAGCTGTACGCCTCACTGTGTGGAAGGGATGGGGTCATTTTTGATGTGTAAGGCAAAATAAGGCTTGACTTTAACATTTTCATTACTTACTTTGAAAAACAGAATATAACAAAGAAATACCTTTTATAAATGTACTAGGTTTTCCTTAATGGAATAATAGAATCCAATACCAGATAGTCCTATTGTCCCTAATACTGGACGCAGATATTGCAATCATTATCGGACCAACGCATCTCTAAAAAACACACAATGTTTTTACTATTGAGCTGTAATACCTGAGGTTGGGAGGGGGACGCGGTGAAGCTGAATTTCTTGTCCGTCCTGTAATAAAGGTGAAGAAAACATGTCAGACATACCGTTAATAGAGTTGCTTGTTACTTTAAAACCTAGCTTCAAGGCATATTCATGAAGCTGAGAATTCAGGCAGCTGCTGCTTCTCTCAGAGGTCACTCACTGCAGGGTGAAGCTTTCAACACGGCTGACCCTGAGCTGGTAGTTTGTACCCTGGCTGGACAGGGTGGACACATCCACAAAGAAGTACTGGGTCTCAGATGCGGCCCGGGTCGGAGGCTGGCACAATGTCCGGCCCACATGATTGTAGGGGTACTTCCTTTGGTATCTGGAGAGAGACAGAACCGGAAACTCAAGTTATCATTCAACAGGTTTGAGTTTAACAAGTATCTACACCTTAAATGTGTATCTTTGGATTAATATAATTTAATTGTATTTATCAATATAAAACTCTTTCGGTTGCACGGGAAAAATAAGCACTTTGAACTAAGTAATGGATGACTGTATTATAAAAATCAAAGCAGGAAAATTGACTTAGTGATGATGGAAATTACTCTATTAGATTATTTCATATAATAGCAGCAAACTACATTACTGAGGTTTTTTTTTAGGAATCACATGACCAACAGTAACTAAATAATGCAGGTTCTATCATCTTTGAAAATGTTTCCTAGAAAATGTTGCAAAACTGCAAACAGCATAAAACAAAAATAATTGGGAATCTAGGACAGAAACTTCATGAAACAGAAAAAAGAAATACTGATGACTGAGGGTGGCTTATTTACAGTAAGCTAAGCTGCTCACAAATCCTCCCGGATGGGGCGGAGGATCTTAAGGAGGAAGTGAAACACCGGGGTTTTTTAGTCGTCGGCTAAAACATGCGTGAGAATGCACAGGCAAGACTGTAGCGAAGCTATGCTGGTGTTGCACAACCACACATAGTACCTTGGAGTGTGAGAGACACATGGTAGATAGGTTGTGAGCCAAGAGCTAATGAACAGCTGAATTTATACCCTGTTATGAAACACCAACTGATTGTCAGGTTTCAAAGGCTGTGTGCCTTATAAGCAATGAGAAAAATCATGAGCAGATCACAATCAGAATCAGAATACCTTTAATCGTCCCACAGAGGGGACATTTTCATTATTACAGCAGAAAGAGCCAAAGACGGCTTAATATCACACCCAAGATACTAAAAAAATATATATACAAGAATCACACAATTTACAAAATACACAAAAATAAAAGTATAGCAGCCAGATATATATAGCACAGTTATTAACACAACAGGGGGTGCTATAGTCAGTGTTGTTATATGTGTGGGGGTCTACCGGGGGCCATGATGGTTATAGAGTCTGACTGCTGCAGGAAGGAAGGACCTGCGGTATCTCTCCTTGAGACACCGCAGTTGCAGCAGCCTGTCGCTGAAGGAGCTGGACAGTGCAGACAGGGTGTCCTTGGGGGTGGGGGGGGGGACACATTGCCCAGCAGGGGGACAGCTTGGCTGCCATTCTCCTGTCTCCCACCAACTCCACAGTGTCCTCTGGACGCTGTGTTGTTTCCCCCCCACATTAACAGCTAATCAGCCTTAATGCTTGCTTACTCCAAAGAAAAATAATCTGAATTCTACCAAATGTCCACATACAATGGCAAAACATCCTCTACGCCACACAGATAGTGAAAAGCAATGTTACCCTTTTCAGATTTCATTCTCTTATATGGTTATTACTCACAACAGTCAACAACAAACAAGGACATTATCTCATGACCAGGAGTCATAATAGTTTACTTTCTAGTGACAGCAGCAACAGGATGCCAGACACTCCCTAGGAGAAACCTTGGACCATTACTCTCAGTATCATCGATGTGTCAGCAGTCAGTTACAAGAACATACACAAAGGCCTACTTTAACAGACACAACCCTATTAATTGGGGTTGAGACTTAAATTATGGCCCATAATTGATTTTTGTCAGTGTAAGCATTGTTACAAAATGTTACGACATACAGCTAAATCTGAACCTACGACTGATTAGTTCAATTTCCTTCTCATTTTCTATGGAGAAGTTTGCATCTCTAAACACATTTGAGTGCGTAGTTGTTCAATATACCAAAGACGAAGTTGTGTATGCTATAATGGTTTGGAAAATGTATTTGGTCCTTGAAGTAGTGGACTAGTAAGAAAACATTCACAACAACACAAAAAAAAAAATACTCACAGGCCTCTTAAAATGAGAGGGATTTGAAACGACAGCACAGCTTGCTTCTGTCGTACCACAAACAAGATTGGACTATCAGAACCTCGTGACAACACGTCCACAGTCACGCGAACTCCCTCAGTCTGACACACAGAGAAATAGAAAACAAACATATTACATTCAATTACTTCATATCAGGTTATAAACAAATGTAGCAGTATGGCGATGGGAACTCACCTTGTTCCTGGAGATAGTGTGATTGAAAGCGTAGATGGTCTGGTTCTGACTTGTTACAGAGTCATTATATGTCACATCAAACTCTGCATCTTTCTGGACCACATTTTTGCTGTCTTCCACCGCCCCAATGCCGCAAACACACTGGGTCACACACAACCAGAGCAGGGCTGGTCGGATCCAACGGGGAGCAGGTCCACAGCTGTTTTTATGTCGAGACTTCCAACAACTCCTTAACACCATTTTGTCTGACACCGTCTTCGTAAACTGGAACAGACACAACGGGATTCTAGTCTGCGTGGCAATACTACTGACCACTCCACCCCTTTCATCAACAATTATTATGATAGTTAGCTAGCTAGCTTTACGGTGGCACTGCTATACAGGCAATAACAGCTGCTAAGCTAAAGAGAAAGCGACGTGTTTACCTTACAGATTTACTGCTTGTCCTATTTGCCAATGATCGAAGCTCTCTGCAGTGCGACCAGTAACAGGTTTCAACACAACACGATAGATGACAACGATACTCAATTCCTCTTTATTTGAAAGCCTGACCAGCTGTTAGCTCGCAGTGCTAACGTTAGCACTGATGGGTAGGACGTTGGGAAGGCAGCTCCATGTTTTGATCGGAGTTTTAGTTACAGCTTCGCGGATCGAAAAATGAAAACGTGTTTTCTTAGTTCAAGTCTTTCCAATTTCAGCGGTTGTCACGGCCCGTGTTTGCAGTGCTGCGGCATTGTGGAAGTATTTCTCGGTTGGAGAGTGAAGAGATTGTGCATGTTTATGGTGTGAAAAACCAGGGACATTAGCGCCCCCCTCCATGCGGCTCAGACAGTAAACAAACTGTGCGACGTCATGACGTAATGTCTCTGCCCTCTACCAGTACTGCTTTTTCAGCAGGCTTAAACATAACATGTTTCTTCAAAATAGTTAATTCAGGCCCTGTTTTTAGATTCATTATTCATAGGCTATTTTCATACCAAATCAACATATCAGATTAGGCAAGTATCTAAAACATTACAGTGAACAGCTTTTTCAGAAGGCCTGCATGTCTGAAATATATTATTATATATTTTTAACTTATCACAAATAAACTAACATTATTAGATCTGAATTCATTTTGAATTAGATTTTGGGATAAAATGGAAAATCTGAAATTTGGTTGCCTCCAGTAAATCTTCAACAGGTGGCATACTCCAAATGGCAGCTTTATAACATTTTGTAAACCCACATAGACCAACAATTAATCCTATTATTTCTGTCTCCAGTCATTTTATGTCATGCCATTTGTCTGCATAATCATAAATCATGTTTCTTCGAAATTGTTAATTTAGGCCATGCATGCAGGCCAGGTTTTTGAGCTAATTTGTACCAAATCAACACATCAGCTTTTGCAATTATTTCAAACCTATTCACTTACAGAGGACACAATTCTGTTTAGGGCCCTGGGAAGCAGGGCAGCTGCCAGTTTTGCTGTTATATTGTCTAATCCAGTTTTGGGTAACATAAGGCAGGAACTCTTTTCTACCATGGAGTGGTGCTGTCTACAACCAGGTCAGGAGGCTGTGGAGAGGAATTAAATATAAACACTTTCCCCTGATATTTAAATTACAGAAATCCAAAAACATGTTTGTTCTATACGTCTCCTAATATTGACTTTGTGTCACAGTGTCACATTGTATATAAACTATTAAAAACAATATTTGTATCAAAGACGACAACCAGTTAAGCGAGAGTGTATACATCTAAATGAAAGTGTATGAGGGGTGTTTAATGGCAAAAATGGAATGGAATATTCATCATTTTCAATGGTTTTATTTAATTAAGGTAATAAATCACCTGCAACTAAGAATTGTTGTCCTTGTGAGCCTTTCATATCTGCAGGTTGTAGGCTCAAAGCGTCTGCTATATTGCACTGCTTTTGAAGCCAATAATAAACAAAATAAATTCTGGTCTTTAAGTCGTTTTTAAGTGACCATATATTCCCTGACACAATTGGCTGAACCCGTATTCATTCATTTTGTTTAGCACAACTGAAACAATTTCATTTTCTTGGGCAACCTTATTTTACAAAATAACAATACATTTCTAGCCAAGAAGAATGAGGATGACTGTAGTGTATACATCAATACTTAGCCTGTATGTGTGATAGTAGTGACATCATTTACTTTAAACTATGAAATAGGTAAATATGTACTGGTAAAATGTATGTTTGGTGTCAACGCGTTATTACCACTATACTGATGTCAACTGTTCATACGAGTGTTATATGTACAAAGCATTTTGTCAAATAGAAATGCATGAAGCTTTGACTCATAATAGCAGGGTGTTCACGAACAGCGAATGGCCATATTTTGTCTGTCAAACCGCTTGAACGTGTGAAGAACTATTCATTTCTGGTAATATTCATAATGTCTGTTTTCCATGTGTATCCATCATTTCATGTTAGAGTGGTGTATGCCTTTAAAGCCTTACTGATCATCATACACAGTGCAGCAGTTTGCGAAGAATCACTGAATCATGGGAACCAGAGTGATGCGCACTTCTTTGTCGCCAAGGAAACCACAATACGTTGCTGTGGATGAAGTCATTTGTTACGCTGATCGTTGCCACGGTTACAACCTAGAGAGGGCGCTGCGGAGGAGCGTTCTACGTAAAATGACGCAGGGCGGGGGCGTGCCCGTGATGCGCGCTGCGCAAGGCTGCTTGTTGTTCCCGCAGAGAGGCGAGAAGATGGCGGCCGTGTCAAGCGGAGGTGCTGCTGGGTCCGCTGCGGCCGGGATTACGCACTCTGCCCGACCGACCCACGCAGGCATGGGCTCCCAGAACCGAGCCCAGCCACCCTCCGGTATCAGCCACTCCGGTCGAACCAGCACGGCCCCCGGGTGCATCACCAATCCCGGCCACACTTCGGCCACCAGGCCCCCCCCAGCCCGAGTGGGCCACTACGAAATCGAGCGGACCATCGGCAAGGGAAATTTCGCGGTTGTTAAACTAGCCACACACATAATTACCAAAGCAAAGGTAAGACGATTGATGTCCGAGCTTTATCTATGAACATATACGCGTTGTCATTGTTTCATTTTGAGTCTTTTCGACCATGTAGTCGGGATGACGCTGGGGCCTTCAGGCTCTGGAGACACAGCTTTGGTGACACCGCTGCTTGTTGGGGGGGTCCATCCGACACGGGGCATCACTTCTAACTACTGGATAAAAGCGCAATTAGCATAGGGTACTTCTCGTTTTACACATATTAGGTAGCGGTATGTTTTACGTAAAGCTAGAAAGGCCTGGGGTTAATGTGTGTGTAGAGGACGGAGAGAAGGGTATTGACGAAAATTAAAAAGAGGGGACAGAAATGTTCCGACTGTACGTTAGGAACTAGCTTAGCTTTTTAGCTAATTAGCTGTTTGGCTAGATGCAGATATATTTAAGGCTTGCCAACACACACGTTTAAAAGTTAGGTTGACCCTGCTAGACAACTCAAGTAAAGAGCTGCTTAAGTCGATAGACGTAGTTTCTTAAGTATTATGGCTCTACGAAATCCAACGTAAAAGTACCATTCAACAGTTTCAACCATACATAGCAGATGCACTGTAGCTGTTTACTTTTACACTTTTATCCTTTCGCTTTTCTCACGTCTTTATAAGACAACCGTTGTGTCACGGTGTCATTAAACCAGTGTGTGATTAAGATATCCCAGTAAATAACTAGATGCCATTTTATGAGGCCTTTCGGACACGAAAATATTGACATGGCAAAATGAGTGGTTTGAAAACTGCCACCACTCACTTTGAGTGTACGTAGATGCTTTTGCACAAAGTGGGCGACTGTTAGCAGTATACTGGATGATTGACGCATACACTTGCAGACTATTATCAACACGTTATATTCATGCAAAACACTATCATTAATGAGTAGGTGGGTTACATTGAGGTTTTCCCCAAGTCGGTCTAGTGCTACAATTGTATAAGCCTGATCATTAAACTTCAAATTGCACCCAGGCTTTTAAAAGGGTCTGTTAACATTTAGAGTTAGACTTTATTGTAAATACTGGAGTGGAATAAATTGCTTAAATAAGTAGTGTTTATCTTTTATGTTGACCTTTTGGATTAGTTTCCTCAATGTTTAGTGGCTCTATTTGCCTGCATGCAATCTCTCCACACCTTAAATAACATCTATGCCTTCTTGACCTGCATGGTACTGTATTAAATATAAGAAAAAAGCCACAGTTGGTGTATTTCACAACTGCAGCATCAGACATACACTCATGACCATATGTTTAGGGTAGTGACATCAGAAGATGATGTGAATATTGTGATCAATATGCGATTCCCCTATAATGGATACTTGGTTTTAACACAGCAAATGTGGGGTGGCTGAGCCCAAGCTTAGAGAGTACTTTTTCTTACGTGTGTCAGGTGTTTCCCAGGCCCACAAGTGTGCAGCTTTACCTCTATGCTCTTGTTGACATACACACAGAGAGGCAGACACGAGTCATTTGTGTGTTTTGCTCCACATCTCAGAGAACCTTCCATTTAGTTTCACAAAGCCAAAATACCCTTGGGTCAGTGTAGTGTTTTTTCGAGGCTGCAGGATATGTATCTGAAGGACTGTAGCTGTGTTGATATGACTGTAATGTAATTTACAGACTAGTAGGTGAGAGTAGGCTACATTGTTTCCTGTCTGTCATTAAAGCTATACAAAGACAGTAGCTGCGTTATAGAGTGAAAGATTGATGAGCTGTTTATGACGCTTTTCTTATGTGTAAGCCTGTTTATATGTGTGTGTCTGTGTGTGTCTGTGTCTGGCTGTCTGACTGAGTGTGAGAGACAGGCAGAGGACAAAATGACAGTGGAACACGAACAGAAAGAGTGAAAGAGAGCCCTTGTTTGTTGACTATTGATGGGGATCACAGACTGAGCAGTCAGATTATGGTTTTTCACCAACCAGCACCCCAGTTGCTCATGAATATTGGAGGATTGTTTAGTTTTAGATGCCTGTGGATACCATGAATATGGATATGATGATCAGTCATCAGATAAAATGTACCTAGGAGTCTTGTTTTATGGCCTAGGATTTATAATGATCGAATGAGAAATGCTGGCAAGTCTAAGGTAGCCTAACAACTCTCTCCGTTGTTGGATAGGGCTGATGATATCCTGCAGTGTCACAAATAAGTGGACCTGATTATTTATATTATTCGCATATTCTTGTGGAATGGAGGCTGTACGTTAACACAGAGGCAGTCACACAACACAAACTTTTGATGGTGGTTGGCTAGTAAGCTGCACGTGGATGTTGTAAAAGTGAAAGTTCTTCTGTTCCAGACAAAGGCCAGATAGTGAAGTGGAAGTCAAAACAAAAGTTTTGAATGATATGCTCACACAAGTCTTTACTTCTGGTCAAGACTTTTGAAGGTTTCTTGGTTACACTCTGAACTCTAAACTGTAAAACACCTGTTTGAGATGTATCTTCAATAGTACACATTCAAATTCAAAAGACTATTACCACATGATCATTATTTGATGTTTCTAAAAATAATTTAAATATATGTTTGTATCAGGCTTTTGTCTATACCGGTTAACAGGGGCGCTGCACCCCTCATACCAAAATGCAGATTTTCCAAAAAACAATATTTCTGTTCTTCAAAAAGGTATATAATTACCTAAAAAATCTGAAAATAATGTCAAATAAAATGTCGGACGGCACAGCCAGCTTTGTTTTTATGGAGCTCCGAATAAATCGGGGGTCGATGACCGGTTGGTCTTGCACTTAAACTGTGATTTCTGAATTAGATTGTTTCTTCTACTGTCCTTTTTCCTGTAGAGGAAGTAAAGAAATGTATTTGTTGTTTGAGGTGCAATATGACTCAGCAGCTTTAATACATGAAGAAACTGTTATTCTTCGCTTCGCTATAATGCATTATTGTAGCCGGAGAGCAGGTGAAATTGACGTTCGGCCCTCACACTATAGTTTGATAGAAAATCCCCTGATTTAGATTGCAAAATAATGCAATTTGAATTCCAAGTCTGTCTCTATTCTTTGATGCAAATTGGTCAAAGCCGGTGTTGTTCATGTCCACCACTCATTGACGTATACTGTGTTCCCTGCATAAAGGCACGGTAACGTGTCCTTGAAAACATGCCAGAAGTTGATAAAACATGTCAAAAATGGTTAAAAAGAATGTTCAGTGTACACGCGTTGTGTATCTGCGATCACATTAAGCTTGTTGAAAGCATTATATGTTTAGAGGCATTATTTTCCACTTGACTGAAGATATGGAACTGTTGGCCTCTTCATCAGAGTTTGATAGGCTATTTATCAGGTCTGTAGTGGCCTTTTGTTTCAATGCACTTTACTTGAGATGATATTTCACATCCTAGCCACATTCCATTACAGCTGGCACATTTGCATTCTTTCTATGCCACCATTGGCCATTAAATGGAATGTTGTTTCTCTCTGCACTATTTATTGGTTTCTCAATGAAATGTTTGATCAATACTCTGGATGTGATATAACAGAAAAGGTCCTGTATAATAACACTGTGGTGCGGCTGGCCTCTAGGTTAACGCTCAGTGATGATGACACAAGCACATCTATTGTTGCAGATTCTTGTAGCAAATACTCAGTTGCAGGGCAAACACATTTTATTATTGACATTTCTTGGTTGAATTTCCAGGGATAACATTTTAAATCCCCAGAACCTGAAGTTTTATTTAAAGATTCCTAATTTAATGTGATTTGCTAAAACCCCCAAGGATTTATTTCCACATAATATAAAACAAAATACCCTCTGATTGTGTCTGGTCTACATTTAGCAGTAACCAGGACATTTGGTAGCATTATTCTGTCATAATAGGCTCCATCAATACAATGAATATGTGCATGTGTTGTATTGTTAGTCGGGTTGTTGACTCATTGTGTCAGGGATTTCTGTCTTCAGTACTTTTCGTGTATACCAACAATGTATCATACTTTAGTTGTTATTTCAACAATCTTTTCCTGTGAGTAATAGTCAAGGTTGAATTCCCCACCAAAAGTGCAAACTCGTGTGAAATACATTGAGGTGTTGAGGTTGAGTCTGTGCCCTTGTACGACCTGAAGGAGGATCAGAGACACTTAGCAAAGCCCTCTTGTTTTGTTGTGCCCTCAGCAGGGCGAGTGGTATGGGCGAAAGATGGCACTATGCAACATGTCCTGACCTGTCTGTCTGTGGGGAAGCCGCTTTTTCCTTTCCTCTTCCCTCCTTTTGCTCTGTAGTGTTTTAAAAGCAAGGGAAGGATGAGCAGGAGGAAGAGGCCATGCAGGAAGGTAACGTTAGGTAACACGCCTAATGTACTGTGTAGCGATTCCCCTCACTCCCTTAGTCACTCGCACACAGCTCTCCCCTCTCTGTTTCTCAAAGACACACATGCGCACATGTGATTTTAGTTTGGTGAATAAAGTGGCAAAGTTGGTTTTTATTCATCTCGACTTATCTCCTTGCCCTTTGGTCATCTCCTGCTGCATTCTCAGAAGTGTTTATCTGCAGCCAGTCGGCCTCAAAAGAACACAGCCCAGACTGCTGTGTGCCTCTGGTACATGACATGAGGGAGGACAGTGTATACTTCATCAGTATGATCCTATCCCATTCCTGTTTCTGCCCCAGACTGATGCCCGCAGTGTGTGTGTGTGTGTGTGTGTGTTTTCATGCCACATACTAACAAGTACATGGCAGCACACACTGTGGCACTTTAAAATCACAACTTTGTGCCATCATCATCCACAGAGCTGCTTGTTGTCAGAGACGACTGTGCGTTGCCAAGGCTCCTAGTTGGAGAAAGGTCGCTCCATTGAAGTCTTACTGGTTTCCATAGAGATGATGGTGGTTCCAGCCCTCAACCACCACTTCTGAATGGAAATGGCTTGCAATTGGTGGGGCTCATTGTATGTCATGAAGAAAGTGTGTTTTTAATTACATTATTATGCCGTGTTTCATGTCACTGTAAGCTGGATGGAGCCAAATTAGGCAGGTGTGCTTTCGGTTTGACATTGAGTTGATTGATTAGTGAAGAAGGTTGTCCCTCTGCCGGTTCCTATTCCTCTCACTAGAAACCACAGCTTTGATGGACAACAGCTAACGTCTTTGCTTCTGCTGCTGCTTCAACCTTCCATAGTGTTCACAACGGACCTGTAGTGAGAGGTGGTAATATCGATACATCCTCCAGCAAGGAATCAGCAACAATATATATTCTCACGTATGGTTACCTTTCTGGAGAATCAATTGAACTTCTTGTTGTAATTGTTTATTAACTCATACAGCTAATATAAATCACAGTACATATACACTGGAATCTATGGATATTAACAGGCAGAGCTATGTTCCACGTGTAATGTTTGTGTGCCCTAAAATGTCTGCAAGGAAGAGATTTTCAAATGTCTATACTATAGAGGGAAATATCCGTGCACTTCCCTAGTATCTTAGCTGTAAACATACTGTACCGCTGTGGGCAGCACTTCAATAAAAAGGATTCATATTTTACTAGGGATGCACCGATACATCGGTGAGACATCGGCGTCGGCCGATGATAGCCCTATTTACCACCATCGGCACATCGGTAAAATAGGGTGACATCACCGATGGCAGTCGCCGATGTTCATGTTTTGCTACGGGACCGGGAGAAGTCGCATTAGCGTCGTTGTTTTTAAATCTGACGGACCAAATCTGAAGTCAGGGCGTCATTTTGAAGGATTAGAACGGTGACTGTAGGTCTGCCGTAACTTTAAAGTCATTCGGAGTGGGGGGGGGGGCGTCTCGTCTCGTCTCGTCTCGTCTCGTCTCGTCTCCTCTCCTCTCCTCTGTGAGGAGCTGCTGCTGCACGCCGTGTACCGGGTATCTGGTGATCGGTAAATTAAATGTATTCTTCAGTGTTCTTGGGAGGCCGTCGTTTATATTTCTGACTTTTGTTATACTTGCTGCTACTCCCGTTAACTTCCAGAAACTTACTATGGCGCTCTACGTCTCTCTCGCCCTTACACATGCGCACATATCCCCCACTCTCTCTCTTAATGGGATAGGCTGCCTTAGTCTGCATTGTGCTACTATTACAGTTCAGTGTTAATTTTGGCAGCTATTTTAGGTTTAGTCTTAGTCTTTGGACGAAAATGGTTATTAGTTTAAGTCACATTTTAGTCCTTTTTATCCTTCATAGTTTAAGTCTAGTTTTAGTCGACGGCAACTCAAAACATTTTAGTCCAGTTTTACTTGATGAAAAATCGTTACATTTTAGTCAACTTTTAGTCAAAATGTTTTTCTTTCTATAAACTAATTCAGTTAGGCAAATACAGGTATCTGAAATTGGAATCAAGGTGACAGTATTAAGTGTTGAAATGCGTAAAGCAACATTTCACTCTCTTCACACTTTGTGTAATATCTGGTGTTTTGCGATAAGGGTCATACAGAGGCAGAGCGCCTATCCCTTTAAGAAAGAGAGAGGGGCGTGGTGCTGCATGTGTGTGTGTTTATGGTAGAGCGAGCGAGAGTGAGCTACCGTGTGTCTGGAGAAGCTAGCGGAACAGCAACAACAAAAGCATATGTGTAACAGGTTTTAATAAATACAACGGCCTCCAAAAGAAGAGCTTGCCTGTGTACCTTATTTGGACAAAGTGGGTTATTGAACCTGAAGCCGGAAGGGGAAAATCAAATATCTTGCATTTTGAATGTCCGATAGTCCACCATTAAAACTTAAGCCCCGTCTCGTCAAACCTAAACAAAATATAGATTTCGTCATAGTTTTAATTACCAAAAATCAATTTTTAGCTCGTCATCGTCTCGTCTTGGTCATGTAAAAAAGGACGTTGACGAATATTTTTCGTCATAGTTTTCGTTGACGAAATTAACACTGTTACAGTTTAAATAGTAAAACATCGGCCATCGGTATCGGCAAAAATTGTTTATGCTTAACATCGGTATCGTCATCGGCCGACATTTTTGCAATCAGTGCATCCCTATATTTTACATTTGTTGTCTACTTATCTATACTTTTGAACAAAATATAACCAGGAAATGGCTTACAAGATATCATAATAAAAAGGTGTGAACGTAATAAGTCACAAGCAGTCTGGGTGAGGCAGCGCCCAGGATGTTACAGTAAAAACATCTGTGGCGCCGTGCATCACTTCCAGCCGTCCATGTCTTATCCCGGGATCGTGTCTCGGTTGAACAGAGTGCAGCAACGTGTCAAGCCGCCACACGCCATCGCTGTCCCGCAGTTAGTGATGCCACCAATAGTTATGTGATCCTGGATGATGATGGTTTTATCGGACAGATAAAAACAGTTTGTGTGGGAAACACTGGCCCGTATACGGACATGTTTATACTGCAAAGCCAGTGCAAAACTAGTTGGGCTGGGTTCCTCTTTGTAAACACCAATCAACCATCACTGTCAAGATGGGAATGTGGACTGTGCAGTCAACTAGTCGTGTTTTCTTTTGCATATTGCTCACGCGCTATAGTACTTTATTGAACTCTTCAGGGCAATGAGGTTGAAATAATGTATTTACGGTACAGTGAATGGTTTTGCATTGCTGTTCATTGATACCTAAATGGAAATATATCACTGTAGCTCTAGTAGCTTAAGCAGCTCGCCCAGCACCCAACTCCATGCTGATGCCGGCTAAGCCTGGGCATTACAGGTTTTGTAATCTGTGTCACCTGTTGATGAAGGTTAACCTCAGACATAATATGCGAGTGAACTCAGATGAGCATGCATAATGCACAGCTTCCCGCAGTAGACGTTACCGCATAGACCCAGTTCTCTCTTTAGGATTACCCTCATTCTAGCTGAGTCATGGACATCTAAAGAACTTTTTCTCAAATGCTTTGTGAACATCATGTATTAAATCTTTCACTTAAATGCTGCATAGTTTTAGACACGATAGCTTTTTCAAAAAAGATGTTGTTCATCGGTGCAGGGCGGTCTAAATAAATGTTAATTTGAAATAGACTTCATTATCCTCTCCTAATGGCCTGTTCAACCAGAGTCAGTCAGAAATGTATCAAAGAATTCCAATCCCGTGAATTTGGACAGTACAGTGGTACCGTAGTTATTTTAGTAGATGTAAACATTCATTTTTCACAGAGAAAAATTGCTAACAAGAATCATGGGAATGTTATGTGCTCGAGCAAATGGCTCAGGTTCAGTCGTAATTTGAAAAAGCCAGATGTTTGCTATGTAAACAGCTTTAAATTAGCATCACGGTTGTGCTCTTATCTGACTCGATGTGGTACAGACATAACTATGCACAAAATGGTGTGTAGCACAATTACATTTTCTCACAAATACATGTTGCTCTGGATAGTATTATGAATGTGTTGTGGTAGCACTGTGCACCTTGGCCAGCCAGTACTTTTCTGCTCATTGGTTCAACAGGAGCACATATTTGAATAAACTCCCAACAAGATGTAGTTTCTCTCTTGCGTTACAGTTCTGAAAATAAGTGATCTGATCCGTACACATCAGGCAAGGATGCGTGAGGGAAAACTGTGCTGCTGTACTTGCAACCTTAAGGGAGGTTATAGATTTCTTTGTACAATGTACCATGTATGGCCGTATACAGTAAGTCAAAATAAAAAAGCCCATCTCCACCAGCTGAAACATTAATGTAATGGAACACATTAAAGCATTAATATTTATAATTCAATTACAAAATATATTATTCTGAAATGGACGGAATGGATCTGAACGTGAGCAGGATTAATGCTTTTAGTTTTGCTACTTTAGTACTTCTTGGTCTGCTAATTTTACAAAAATAAATTGAGAATGAAGGACTAAAAATAGCATTTCTATACTGAAATAATGTGTATTTAGATTGACTTTTTACTTTAAATATTGAGTAGTTTGTCCACCAATGGGGCTTTCTGGTTATGAATGAGCAAGATATCTTATTTTATTTCTGTTGCCATCATCATCAGCTGCTGCTGCTGCTGCTGCTGCTGCTGCTGCTGCTGCTGCTGCTGCGTGGTCTGAGCTGTGGAGCAAGAGTTGAGTGTGAGTTGTGTAAGTTACAGTAAACGCTGGAGGCTCCTCACCAGCTGCTCTGAGACGGTGCTGTGTTGAGGTCACCGTCTTGTGACCGTAGGGGCTATGTGACACTTCCTCTGATTGCTGTGTGTGTGTGTGTGTGTGTGTGTTACAGTAAACGCTGGAGACTCCTCACCAGCTGCTCTGAGACTGTGCTGTGTTGAGGTCACCGTCTTGTGATCGTAGGGGCTATGTGACACTTCCTCTGATTGCTGTGTGTGTGGGTGGGTGTGGGTGTGGGTGGGTGTGTGTGTGTGTGTGTGTGTGTGTACGCACGCACTCAGATCTTTTGATGGAAAATTCCAGAGTCATGGAAGCAGTCTGAACACCCCGAGGCTGCTAAAAGTACAAGCTCTCAGTCACAACATATTTACTGTACCTTGGCTTGAGCTAAAGCTGGAAACCCAACCTTTGAGATGCACGCTGGTCACATGGTTGTTTGAGGAAAAGAGCTTACCACTTAGCATCTGCTTTCCTCTAGCGTGGGCTATGCTTGGTAGCATGACAACATGGTGAGTTCTTTAGAGAGTTACAAATCTCATGCTGCAGGTTTTCAGTGTACGATATGGCAGTGTACTCAGAAAAGTATTTGAATCAAGACACTGCGTTGGCTTTTGTACAATTGGCTGACAGAATAACTAATTGTCCTTTTATAATGAGCAGTGTGTGCAGATGTCGGACTGCATTTGGGTGTCAAAGTGTGTGATCCAGATGTCCCATTGTTACCCTCCAGAAGGGGTGCGATTACATCAACAACCCTGGATGACTGCCAATGCCAAGATTAGATTCCTAGAACTTAAAATACCACATAAACACACATTCCAAACACACATTGCATTAAACAGACACGGCAAGAGTTGTTGGAATAATTCCTCTGTATTTTGGCTGATGGTCAGGGACTTTAAAATATGACTTGTTTTAGCAGCAATATGCAAATACAAAAAGTGCAAGTGTAATTGTTTTAGGTGGTCTAAAAGCTTCTTAAGGCTGGCTTACACTCGTTTCTATTATAGAGAAACATATATGATGCAGTATAATATTTAAAATGCATAAATGAATAGTAATTTAAACTTAAAAGAAGACTACCATAAAACATGTTTTCTCCAATGGTACGATGCCCTCGAAGGGAAGCTGCACACAGACACTTTCTGATGTGGATCAATGCCACTGTAAGATGTGGTGTTGTGCTATCCCAGGAGCCCCCCTCTTTGCTCTCCTTCACATCCTTTTCCTGCCTGCAACAGGAAGTCACCCCTGCCTGGCTTCAGCTGGCCTCCTTCATGCCTATTGTCAGGAAAGGGAGAGCTCAGGATGGCACTCCACATAATTGAAAAGGTGTGTGTGTGTGTGTGTGTGTGTGTGTGTGTGTGTGTGTGTGTGTGTGTGTGTGTGTGTGTGTGTGTGTGTGTGTGTGTGTGTGTGTGTGTGTGTGTGTGTGTGTGTGTGTGTGTGTGTGTGTGTGTGTGTGTGTGTGTGTGTGTGTGTGTGTGTGTGTGTGTGTGTGTGTGTGTGTGTGTGTGTGTGTGTGTGTGTGTGTGTGTGTGTGTGTGTGTGTGTGTGTGTACGCACGCATAGTTTTCATTTTTTCACACGGCCTCGGACTGTACCCGTTGTCTATTTTTGGAACAAGATGTGTTTTGGGGCCGTCCCATTAGCTTTGCTTGATTGACTCATTAAAGTCATCTACCCATTCCTAAGTGGCAGCGCAAAGCTCCTGCCACACAGCATCACTGTCCACTCCGCCGGAGCCATTGTGCAGGGCTCGGCTGTTATGCAACAGACGTGCTCGCAGCTGAAGGTCAGGGTTCAGGTCAGGTTACCTAAACAAGCAGCCAGAGAAAGCACATTGTTTCACAACACACAGTCTCATCATCTTAAGAATTGTCATCTCTCCTCGTAATATCTCGAGCTCTGTCTCTATGTTTTGTTGCCTGTTTAAGCGTTGTCATGTTAAATTGAGTCTGTCTGACTCACCCTCCCGTCAGCTCTTCTTGCTGGTTATTTTCTTGGCACATTGCCCTTCTGTGATTATGTCATCATAGCAATATTGCAAGGGCACCGCGACCGATCTCTCATAATCGCTGTCAGTAATTTACTTGTCAGCTGAATACCATTGACGTGTATTCAATTGTATTTTGAACACACAAGAGCTGACCAACAACACCGTCCTTGTTTTGTCTCCTCACTCTCTTCCACACTACCTTCTCCCCCTCACTGTTTCCTCCTTTTATCTCACCCTCTCTCTTCACCCTCTGTCCTTCTCCTCATCCCTATCTCTCCCTGCATCCCTTTTCTTGTCTCTCTTATCTCCAGGTGGCTATAAAAATTGTGGATAAGACCCAGCTGGACGATGAGAACCTGAAGAAGATTTTCAGAGAGGTGCAAATCATGAAGTTGCTGAAGCACCCCCACATCATCCGCCTCTACCAGGTACACATCTCACCCACAGAGGCGATAATGCACTCTGCTCACATGTTACACCTGAGACCGTTGGTCCAATAGGAAAAGGACGAAAATAAATGGTGTTAGTCTTGCATGATCTAAAGTAACCTACCATTTTTGGGGGCTAACTCTATCAAGTTGTTGGCAATTAAAATAAAGTTTGAAGAAAAAATACTGTTTCCACGTTTTATTTCTGTGATCTTTTTTCACATTTACACCAAATAAACTTGTTACAAGCCTGTGTTTTTATGGCATCTTGTCTGAAACGGCCCCTGCCAGTTAAAACATAATCGAATCACTCCACCGCCACCGAACGTAATGCTGAAATCCTCACACTGCACTGAGTTAAAGGCAGCTTTTTGTTCTATTTCAATCTCCCCCACGTGTGTGCCAAACTGTGCTTACTCATTGTGTTGTGTAATGGGTGAAACCGCCCATCCCTGCATGGCGGGTCTGTGGGTCCTTGTTATCATTTGTTTATATTTTCTAGGTGATGGAGACGGAGAGGATGATCTATCTGGTAACGGAGTACGCTAGCGGCGGAGAGATATTTGGTAAGGGAGTTCCCCACGGTTACCTTGATGTAGATTTTCCTCCACCTTCCCTTTCCCTCTGCTTTCCTTATATCGTTTTTACCACTGTCAAAACACAGATTATGTATATTTCAAAAATGGCCTTTTCGAACATTTCTTACAAGACTTCAAGATCTTTTAAATTCTCTTTCAAGTTAACTCAGTGTAAATCTAAATCCAGTTAAGCATTTTCGTTATGGGAGGGGTTTCTTCCCATGTTTTTGTCACATTACCTTCCTTTATTTGTAGTAGTATGCCCTTCTGTAACACCTATGCTGTCCCGTTTCTCGGCTTTCTTAAGGAATACATATTAAAATCCCTTCTACATTTTTCTTTGATGGCCCAGTGTTGTAATTTATTTTGCCAAATCTGAACCGAATCACAGTCTTTACTTCCTGTATATTCACAGATAGTACTGTACTAAACTGTTCACTGTTTTCCTGCACAGACCACCTGGTGGCTCATGGGCGAATGGCTGAAAAAGACGCCAGGAAGAAGTTCAAACAGATTGTGGCAGCTGTCCATTTCTGCCACTGCCGCAACATCGTCCACAGAGACCTGAAGGCCGAGAATCTCCTGCTGGACCACAACCTCAACATCAAAATCGCAGGTGTGTTTGTTTGCACTGCAAAATGTACGAGTGAGAACATTTCATTTGGTGGTTTTAGTCTGTCTTGTTTGTTTGGGCATTGGCAAGTATCAACATGTGCTTCTGGAGACATTTTGGTTGCATTTAGTCGGTCGGGCAGAGCAGTCTGATTGAACGAACCTACCTCTCCTCTCCCCCTGTCAGATTTTGGCTTCAGTAATCTGTTTTCTCGAGGACAGCTGTTGAAGACGTGGTGCGGCAGCCCTCCCTACGCTGCACCAGAACTGTTTGAGGGCAAGGAGTATGACGGACCTAAAGTAGATATATGGGTGAGTAGGCTTTTAGGTATGCATGACGCCCTGCTGAGCTGCAGGGTGTAGCTAATTGGCTCTAAGACAACCACGAAAATTCTCAATGAATGTGCCGTCTTGAGAGGATTGTGATTTAAGATATAGTATACAATTTCATCTCTCTTGACTATTTCTTGATTTATTTATAATCACAGTAATTGTTTGTCTAGGTCCTATTAAAAAGGATCTCTGTTTCCGGCTGTCTTTTCTGTCTTTAGAGCTTAGGGGTGGTGCTATATGTGTTGGTGTGCGGCGCCCTGCCTTTCGACGGCAGCACTCTACAAAATTTGCGGGCACGGGTTCTCAGTGGCAAATTCCGCATCCCGTTCTTTATGTCCACAGGTAGGATTAAATTCTACATGAATCAACTTCTTACCTGAAACAATACAACCACAATTTTAAGAGAAATTTGACAAAATGTCTCTTTTCTATAAACCACACAGACTGAACATCCGAAAAACATGTCATTTTGTGTGTTTTGTAACAGTTTTCTTTTACGTTTCAAATGGTGGCATTTCACGTGTGTTTGTGTTTGATTGCAGACTGTGAGTACTTGATCAGACACATGTTAGTGCTGGAGCCCAGCAGGCGGTTGACCATGGAGCAGATCTGTAAGAACAAGTGGATGAGACTAGGAGATCCAGACCCAGACTTCGACAGGGTGAGCCCCCGATATCTACAGGGACATGATCTCAAATCAAATCTGCCTCATTTTTCTCCTTGTTCTGAGGTGGTGGATTTCTCTTTGGCTGCATATCGTATTTTTTGCAAATCCTTGTGTTTGTGTCATTCCTGCAAAGATGACTCATCTCCGATCTGCACTTGCTACTGGATGTGTTACATACAAAATAAAAATGTTTTGCCAAATCATTTGATTTCTACTACAGATTGTAAGGATGAATTAGTTACTGATGATTAATATGTTGTATGCCATAAACAACGTCTTACTATTTTTCTTCCCCACTTTGTCTTCACTCTGAGCAGTAACCTCGTGAAATCTATGTCCTTTACTAAAATGTGTAACTACTTCTTTAACTAAATTAGAAATATAGGTTAGGTGTCTTTTTTTTTCAAATGTGAAAAACCCACTAATGAAAGTTTCCTTCTCTTCTTCCAGTTGATAGCAGAGTGTGAGCAGGTGAAGACGGAGAGAGACACAGAGCTCATCAATGAGCAGGTGCTGATAGCCATGTGTGAGATGGGCCTGGACCGAGAGCGCACACTTCAGGTTGGGAACAAATACGAAGCTGACAAATATATTAAAAAACTGCCTTTTGTGTGAAAGAGGGTCATAGTGAACGCTGCTTAGGAGTCACTGTTCTTTGTGAGCCGCTTACAGAGGGAAAACAAACCAAGAGCACGAGGAAATGTTTCTTATCATTTGGCTGCTTGCACCAGACCATCACAATTTAGCATAAAACCATTAGAGCCATATTTAAAACATCATCTCAGCAGCTTATATTCATCCTGCCTTTTCCTCTCTAGTCCCTCCAAACGGATGCATACGATCACTACAGTGCCATCTACAGTTTGCTGGCGGACCGCCTCAAGAAACACAAGACCCTGCGCGTGGCCCCGCCCACACCACGCTCCATTAGCTATCCTCTTAACGCCGTACAGGTAATTCATTGTTCACTGTGTTAGCGTGATGTGGTGATTGATTCTCAACAGTCCTGGGTGAAAAATGTTGGATAGAGGAATGATGTCATTTCAACATTCATAGGTCAGTAATTAATTCGCTTTGATAGTATTTTGGAGAGTTGGGGTTATTCCAAGTATTAGTTTCTGGATCCAGTGGGGCAGTAGTTCTGATTAATAATAGGTTTTTCTGTCTACACCATGACATTTTTTGTAGATATGATTTAATTGTATCTAGAACTCCTTCAGTGTCATAACATTAGCAGTTGATTGTGACAGCTGGAAGAAGAGACGTTTTGTTTAAGGGTTTTTCAGACGCTGACTTTGTCCTTCAGTTTGTGCACTGAATGGACTTGATTGCTTTAACCCACATCTGCCAATCCCTTTGCACAAGTGGGATTGCTTTGCTAAAAAATGAGTCTAACTTCCCGTGTCTGTGTTCATACCCAGCAGACGGATGCACAGGGTAATCCCGTTAGCATGACCGTTCCCCACGTCCAGCTCATCAACCCAGAGAACCAGATTGTTGAGGTGAGTCAACGCTGCCGTGCGGTCATCGGGACGGTCAAACAAACTGCGACCGTGTTGTAAACTAACTTTGTCGTTTGTAATCACTGGCTGTCCCGTATTTTCCGTTTACTACTACAGTTTACTACTGTGAGTGTAGCTCTGGATCCATCTGCAATACTCATAATCACACACACACATGCACTAACACTCAAACAGAACACACACAGCTTCCACGCTGACTCACAAATGCTGTGAAACACAAGAATGCGTCAGATTACTGCATTGCAGCAGGGATTTCAATAGAAAAAACTGAACTTTGAAGCACGTATTTTCAAATGGCAGTGTATCCCACATAATTACATTCAAGCAGTTGATCAAATAACATTTCTTGAAAAAGATCACTGAGGAAAATGTAAAAAAATGCGGCGATGTGTCGCTGAATATACTTTGGCGGCTGTTAATATACCTGGGCACCCCCACATCCCGTGCGATATGCTGAATTTAAATGCATATAACATGTATATGATCTATTATATGTACACAAGCATGTCACACACTTACCAAAGGGCATTAATAATGATAAATATGTGTTTATTTATTGTTTAGCCGGATGGCAACATGGCACTGGACAGCGATGAAGGGGAGGAACCGTCTCCTGAGGCCATGGCGCGCTACCTTTCGATGAGGCGGCACACTGTGGGAGTACCAGACCAAAGGTTAAACACACCTCTCAGTTCTACCATCAGTGATCTATAACCTAGCGCAGTATCACCACATGTATTTTTACTCTATAACTGGTATGTAGTTTCAGCTGATTACTAAAAAATATACTTTCATTTTTATTTACACCAACTTTTTTACTTAAGTCTGGAATAAATCACATTTTCTTTCAGTTTTGGGAAGAAGACTGAATCAAAAAGTAATTTCTTTGAATCAGGTTGGTGGTGCAAGCAAGTGTTTAGCTTCTTGAAGCTTCTATAAATATTCAGCTGGCAGGTATACTGGAGTGTAGGTTATTTAAGGTAGGATTAAATAATCTGTCCATAATTACTTTCCTTGGATATCATATTTCTTCCACCACATAAACTATTTCCTGACATCCTCCCTCCTCCACCCCACAGGACAGAGATGCAGGAAGACCTCCAGAAACTGCCTCCAGGTTTCCCTCGCGGGGCGGTGCCTCAGCCCCCCTTCCCCCCACTGGCCCCCCAAATGAGCCAAATGCACACTCTCATGCCCACACAGAGCATGCAACCCACCCAGCAGCTGGAGTACAAGGTACAGTCGTAGCAGCAGTCTGTCCATGATCCATGTTACCTGGTATCGTTTTTGGTTTAGTTGTTTGTACTAGCAGATCTTATACACAGCCGGAAACATTTTTAAATTGTAATCACAAAACACAAAATTCAAAGGAATACCAAAAAAAGGTTGTACTTTATTTAATGTTTGGCTCTGATTTAAAAATACATTTCAATTGCTTAAACCTCGTGTTAGGAATATTAACGTACATCCATAAATCCCACTCTCACATGCACGAGTTTTGGTACCAACCCCTGCCACAATTGGCATCTAGTAAGATCATAAGGCCAATCTCCTAATGGCATATTTGTGGTGAATATCGACCTATTAATGAATGTGGAGAGGAGATATCAACTTTATTGAGTTTCCTCCTCCAATCTGACTCCCTGTTTCTGCGATCCCTCCAGGAGCAGTCGCTGCTGCAGCCGCCCACCCTGCAGCTACTCAACGGCATGGGGCCTCTTGGCCGAAGAGCTTCCGACGGCGGGGCCAACATTCAGCTACACGCTCAGCTCCTCAAGAGACCCCGGGGGCCCTCACCGCTTGTCGCCAGTCCGGTGAGGATCTGGATGTCTTTATGGGTGTCATTTATAATACCCCTCATATAAAACTGTGGGAAGTTTTGACTGTAAACCCGTTGCCCCTTTCAGCACCCTATCCCTGCTGTAGCTCCGGTGGATGAGGAGGGTTCGGATGGAGAGCCAGACCAAGAGGCCGTGCAGAGGTAACCCGTGGTTTTTGGTGATGGGGAATTCTGTACAGGGGTGCTGTCTAAACTGGATAATCTGAGGCTATTATTATTTAGGTTAACATTTATTCTTTTCAAACTTTATCTCACAACATTTATTATAATCTATTGATGGTAAATACAGGAATGCATCACTGCATTCTATGTTTTTTATCAGCCATAAACACGTTTTGAATATAGAAATGCAAAACACTCTGGGCTAAACCTAACAGAACCAGACAGCGGGGGTTCATAGTTGTTTTATATAAGAGGTCAGACAAATCACTCATATTAAGAACATTGACATAGTAGGAGCTGAAATCAGGACAGGGTCAAACACAGGCTTGGTGTATGGAGTTGTGTTTCCAGCTGCTCCTCTTCAGACAGCACCTTCTGTAGACTGTGCTGGTGTCCTGGGTTGCTGGGAGTGAGTGCCTCCAGGCTGCTCTGCTTTTTCCCACGGGAGGCGGCCACTCTGCTGTGGTGCTTACCCCATCTCTCCTCCTTTCTCCATCGCGCAAGTGCCTTCTGCCACAGTTTCAAACTGACTCTGCCACCAAATCCAGCCCTACTATCTTTCAAACTTTTTGGCCAGAAGCTTCTTTATCTCTTTCATTTCAAAGTGCCAAATTATTCTCCAACCTTTCTCACTCTTTCGCACACAGCTTTGCTAACCCTGAAGCTTGCAAAATGAAAAAAACAAAAGACATCCAGTCCAATCCTAAATTGGAAGCTGGGGGGTGTGGGTGTGGGATACCCATAAGCTCTAACATCCATCTATGGTGTAATTTCATTAATGTTTTTTCTGATTGGCTAAGATGATATGAATGACGGCACCCATTGGCAGAGATGGGAAGGGGCGGGCCTATCCCCCCGTCTCCATTAGCCAATGAGGACAGAGAGCTGACCAGCACTGCTTCCTGTTTCCCACCCTCACCCCCGTCCTCCCCCCTCCCTGCGGCCCAGGTACCTGGCGAACCGCTCCAAGCGGCACACGACGCACGCGCTCATGAGCACATCGCATGGCGAGCCCTCGGCAGAGTCACAGCGGCCCCAGGGCCCCCGCCAGAGGGGGGGCTGGGCCCTCGACACACACACCCGGTGAGGGGACACACCCGCTCCGAGCTGTATATGCACAAAAACTCACACACAAACACACTTTAATGAGGGGCATAGTAAGCCTGACTCTGTCTTTTTCTCTCTCTCTCTCTCACACACATTCACTTGCAATCACAGCTGATCTCACACACACATCTGTGAGAATTTTCTCTCACCATGTGAGAAGGTTTCGCTCCTTCCAAGGAAGAACAATATTTTCTTTGTCAAAAGTGGTGTTTGAGATTGGAGGGTGTGGCACATGAGAGCAGTTCTCCACATCAGCTGTGCGTTTAGAATAACCCTTATCTCCTCATAAGCCTGGGAAAAGCAGGTATGTGACCTGGTCAGATTTAGCAGGTTGTTCTGGTACGAACAACCTTCCCAAAGCTAAATCTTGACTTCTATTCTTTCTCCCTCCTGTAGCGGCCATATTCTAGTGTTTTCAATGTTGTCCAATCCTATCTGGTGACCCCCATAAGTATCATCCTTCTCCAACTCTGTTTAAAAAAGTGTTTTGAGATACTAGGTGTCCTTTTAGTATTTGGATGCAGTGATGAGCAGAACCTGTTAGACAATGTGTGCTGAATTGTTGAAGGACATCACACGCTCTGTTGAGCTACAATAGCGCTGTAAAGCTAGAACTGGTATCTTTGTTCATGGAAAACCTTTTAGCAAACAGATGCTGTGATCTGCTCAACATCTGCATGCCAACTCATTGCAGTTGTTTATGTGCTCTTCACTAAGCAATGAAATGTAGACTATGTCCTCAACTTGCCAGTGATGGCAGATGTTTTTTGCGTGTAGTGCTTAGTGAAGAGCTAAGAAACGTAACTTCCTTAATGTCCTAAAGTTTCCGTTTGTAGATGAACTTCAGTAAACAATATGTGTCAGCTTAAAGGTGTAAATATGAGACATAGCCAGATTTATAAAATTCCTCTTTGAAGTTACAACTTTGCTCTATAACCTGTCTTTTCCCCTGTCATGATCCTGGCAGGATGGACGAAATAACTGGTACCACTTTACAGTAAGACTACCCGTATGAAGGGTTTACGAATAGTTTGTAATTAATTTATGAATTAGGTTGTGAACCCTTTATAAATCATGATAAGGTTTTATAAGACAAGAAATAAACAAAACATCAAGATGGATGGGGGGGAGAATCAACTCCGTGAACAACAGATACAGGATGTTGGCTGATGAAGAAGACGAAGTAAGCTATGTCGCCAATATAAGGCTTAGTCATCTTGCCAAATAGTGAGCCTGTGTTGATGTATGAAAACTATGTTACAACTGGTTTACAAATGGTTCTTAATGATTAATAAGTTGTTTACAACCTAATTTATAACCTAATTACAAACCCTTCATGAGTCCTTTATAAGGGTGGTCTTATTGCAAAGTGGTACCAAATCATTTAAAGGGTGTAGCTGGGTTTCACATATCAATTTTTCTACACTCAATAAATCACAGGCTGACACAAACTTGTAATATTTTGTAGGAGTTAAAGTTTCTTATGTGTGTTTCTGTGTCTGAATGTGTGTGTCAATGTGTCTGTGTCATCCGTCATGCTGCGTCTTCATGTGTGTGTGTGTGTTTGTGTGCACGTGTTTGTGTCTTCTCCCTATGGCCCCCCTCCTCAGATCGAGCTATAAGGACTGTAACACCCTTCATCTCCCCATGGAGCGCTTCTCCCCTGTCAGGCGCTTTTCTGACGGCGCAGCCTCCATCCAAGCCTTCAAGGCTCATCTAGAGAACAGCAGCATCATTAAGCAGCTCAAACAGGTACATCACCCTGCTCAAAGAGGACATGTTCTACTCTTTTCAGGTTCATATTTGTATTTTATGCCTCTTCTGTGACATGTTTACATGCTTTAATGTTCAAAAAGCTCTTTATTTCTCTCATACTGCCTGTGCTGCAGCACCTCTTTTCTCCTCTGTCTGAATACACAGCCAAGGCTGCTCTGATGTTTAGCTGGCCGGCTCTGATGTGATTGGTCAACAGCTTAGAGATGTCCCGCCCCTTATCCTATTACGTACAATGTGTTGAAGCGCTTGCTAGTGGAAACACAAGTGTTACATAGGGGTGTCAAAGTTAAATAAACAAAGGAGTCCAATGGTGTTTCAGGCATGGAGGGGGGGCATGTGGGAGAGAAACTCCCTCTGAAGAACTTTGGGATTTTAGCCCTTGCAGACCATTTACATGCACACAAACCTATATAACACTCCAAAAAGCATAATAGGGAAACTTTAGTATCATGGAGTATCATCTACTTCTCCTGCCTGCTTAACCTGTCTTACTGTCCAGGAAAAAAATAGAAAACACAAATCTGTGGAAAGGTCCATAGAGTTAATGAGCTATACTGAAAACACTTATTTCACATTGTGCTGAAGTTTCAAAAACTGCTGTAAGGGCGACTACATGCTCTAAAGAAAATAAAGTGCCGAAATAGTGACACCAGGCAACTACTCTGATGCAATGGTTCTCTGGGGGATACAAACCAAAGGTCTCTGGTATTGCAAATCTGCCTGTCATAAGCTGAGGTCAGTGATACAGCAGTTGGTGCAAGAGTAGTAATCCTAGATAGATAGATGCGGGCCACATTGAGGATTCTGACTGTTGCTACATCATCCTTTCTCTGGGCTCAGCTACCATTTCAATACAAGAAAAAGAAAGCCACAGTAAGGGGCTCACGATCATGATTTTTAAATAATCTTTTACATTTAAACTTTTTTCCTTTTCTTATGGCTAACTATTGGATGCAGTGTTAAAAAACCAAAAAAAAAAACGTAGTGCCATCAGTCCTTTCTGACCCAATGGAAGCTTTTCATTCTCTCTCAAATTCCCTCACTCCCCAACCCTACTCGCGTCTTATCTCCTCCCAGCGATGACCTGAGAGAGATGCCAGGTCGGAGGCAGCCAAATGATAAATCCTTGGCTGGTGACGCCACTCGCTTTATTACCTGCCGCTTAGCTGATTGTGGTACCAATGTCCACAGAAGCTGTTTTAATTAGGCCAAAGCAGCTTTCAAGTCACTAATCTGCCACGGTCAGCAGGCCAGTTTAACTTGACCTTGTTAAGAGCATCAACGGTACTTCTAAACATCATTTGATATCCCCTTTCAATCTTTCAATTTGCCAAATAGCAAAATTAACTTAATTGTAAATTAAAACACAGATTTTAAACTGCTACTTCATGTGATGCCATAACACTTGGCAATACATTTATCTTATATATTCTGCATTATAGTGGAGGGGTATGAGTACAAGGTCAAAGGAGGAGAGAGGATGCAGGGAGGCCTCTGTTAGCTTAATGAAAAGGATCCACTCCTGGAGTTCAGATCAAGTCTCTACGATTTTCTAATGTTCAAGCGAGACTAATGAAAGTCTTACTTAGCCTTTCGAGTGGCATGATAAGGCTACATTAAGATAAGAGCATGGGTTTACACAAGTGCAAGGTGAAACGGGGTAACTTTGTTGGGTAGACACCAGGCGACAAATTGGCCGCTCAGTGAAACTGGCAGAGCGCGGGCCGAACTCTGGGCAGTATTGACAGGCTTAACGGGGCAGGGCAGCAACTAAAGATTGTTCTCATCATCAATAAGTCAGCTAATGTCAGAAAGCAATCAAATATATGTCAAACCCAGTTCCTCAATGTTTGTAAAATGTTCTGCTTTTTCATTTCCAAACCTAAAAATATTCGGTTTATAATCAGATGTTTAGGATGAAAACAGGTGGGTCATCTTATGGGGTTTAACCTGCTGGATAAACTAGAAATATGATATAAAACAGTGCAAAATCACAAAACAACCAACATTTAAAGAAAAAAAAAATCCGGATTTGTTTACATGAAAATGTCTTTCTTTGAATTGGTCAGTCGACCAATCATTGTAGTTCTACAAGTGAAGTGACAAATGGCATATTTCTTCACCTTTCACACTCAATACAGTAACTTAATTAAAAATGTTTATCTTGAGCTATACGGAAACAATCAGGTATTCGAGAGATGCTGCCATTCAATACATTTACAAACACACATTTAATGAGCACTTTGAATGCTTTTTAAAATGATGGTGTTGAGAACACTTCCACTGAAATGAATTCCTCTTTCATAAAAGGAAAAAGGTCTGGTGGTCCAGGTAAGGCGAAAGTGTTGACAGTCCATAAGGACAGGGATAAAACTCTTGACACAATTAGACTTGCTGTAATCCAGACACAGGGTTGCCTAAGGAGTGCTAACCTCAAGCTACCTCTCGAGACATCACATCATCCGCTGTGACACTGCAATGGGATTACTTCACCCAGTCGGAGGTTCGGGGCGGGAGTATAATCATCATGTTGTCATTGGGGCGTGCTCCTGCATGTTGGGATTATGTGATTTATCTTACGTGTTAAGAGGGTTAATACAGCTAGTGGAGAGGTTAACTCGCACATGACCTACTATAGACCCGGTTAAAGAGATTTGTTGACTTGAAATCAACAAGTGCAGTACCTAGTATACCACTTCAGACCGTGTTGCAGCAGGACTGTTGTTTTCTTGAGTTTGGATGTTATTTTACAGCCTTTTGCACTACAGTTACTTTTATTAACAAAATATAACACTTCACTAAACATTCATTGGCTTAATTGTAGGAGCCGACCTGTGCTCTTCAAGCATTTGGACTTTCTTTCATATTAAAGTCAGCCTCAACTCCCACTAGGACATTTAAAGTGCATTTCCTTAGAGCGCTAAACACCATTAACTGATTTAAAATGCAATGTTTGCAAAAAAACTGCTTGTTGTTGGTAGGTGTAATACCTCAAGATGCAATTTCGTACAAACACGTTAAGAATTAGTAACAAAGGTTACATATCGATGATCAAATACACATTTCTATTTCTGCCAGACAAGTTAAACACGGATAGATTTGAAATGCTTTAGTTAATTTCAGCCATTAAAGGATAAGTTGCTTTAAAGTTTTGGCTTTTGTTCTACATGCAACACTTAACCCTCTGTTAGAGTTACTTCCTTGTTGGCATATAAATGTAATATTTGGGAATCCTGTCTTTGTTTTCCAACAGGAGTGTGAACAGCTGCAGAAAATGTATGCTGCTCAGCAGGATGAGCGACTCCTGGAGCACACCCAGCAACAGCATATCCTCTACCAGCACGAGCAACAGATCCTCCACCAGCAAATCCAGGTGTGTGACGCAGACGAGTCATAATGACGTCATTACAGGCCGAAACTAAACCCTCTGCGCATTGTGGTTTCCTAAAGCATTGTGAGGTTTGCAATAGGTTATAATCTGGAGTCTTAAAAACAACTGAGGTGAAAGAGGGTCATAACATGAGGAAAGCTTACTCAACAGGTTGGATTTAAATCAGCAAAATGGGACGCGATATGATTGTCCGCTCTTGTGACGGAAGATTGAGATATTAGATTTGTTTACTGACTGGGAAGAACTTGCTTGGGTTAAAAATAACAGTAGGGCTGCAACTCCTTTAATTAGAACTCAATCTGCAGTTTATTTTCTAGAGAAACCATCTCCTATTGAAGATTTCAGTCGACTTTAACAGGGCTGCACCGAATAGTTTTAAAGCTGTGTTCATAATGTTGATACTCAAATTCAGTAACAGATACAAGCTATCACTACACTCACATTAATTATATAAAACTACTTGTAGAATAAGTGTATCCAGACTTGTGTGATTCAAAAAGTGTACAATAACAAATATAACTGCAGCTAAAAAACAGTTTGCTCTCCCACTGCTGCCGTTATGAAGGGAGTAATCCCGCTGTGTAAACCGGGTGGCCTTACAGTACCGTCACATTTATATAACAACAAAACAGGGCAAGGAGTTCATGTGATACTTTAAATACGTTCTTTAAAATGTAAAATAATAACATTTATAACAACATTTTGTTTCTCTCTACCTGCAGGGTCTGTCTTTAGGCCATGGAGAGAGCCAGCCCAGTCATCTAACCCACCAGCTCCAGAGGTGAACACACACACACTCACACACACAAACACACACATTACTCATCAGCTATTGAGCGGTGAACAATGAACTTGATACCGTGGTGCAGTGCTATCGACTGTAGTGTTACATCATTGTCCTCTCTCTCTCTCTCTGTCTCTCTGTCTCTGTCTTTCTCTCTCTCTCTGTGTCTCTGTCTGTGTGTGTGTGTGTGTGTGTGTCTCTCCTCTCCTCTCCTCCTCTGTGCTGTCCTCCCTCAGGTTGCGCATCCAGCCCTCCAGTCCTCCGCCAACACATCCCAGCAACCACCTCTTCAGACAGCCCAACCAGAGCCCTCCGCCCGGCTCTGCAGGCATGATGCAAGGGCATGGTTAGTAACACCGTCGCAGGAGTGTTTTGGAATGCTTCCAACGACTGATGATGTGACTAGAAATGTATAGATCCATCTTCCTTTGGTCTATATCCTCTGACAGATTACAGAAATAGCAGACTGGTTATCAAACTCAGTTTTTGACTGTTCAGTACTATTTTAGTTTACACATATTATCATTTATTTTTTAAATGGATACACTGGAGGGGTTATTCATGCTCTTCATTTCTTACTGGCCTTTGTCATCTGCAAACAGACACAGACGTTCATTCCTGACATTGTGTAAAGAATAATGTACTGGAAGGCCTAGTTTATGCCGACTCAATGAATATGTTTTTCCAAGTGTGACCAAGGGCACCAGGTGAGTAAACACATCAATCAACAAGCGCACAATAAACTGTGATTAACATGTTGATATAACAGCTGATTTGATTCACCTAGTCTAACGGAACCATTAATGAGGTAGCCCGTTGGGATCAAGCCCAAAAACGAATTAAGAAGCGGTAATATAAATGTAGGTAGCTCTCTTCCAAACACCGTTTCTTTCTGGAAAAACACCAAATGATGGGATGTAAACCAAGAAAAATAGGCCAGGGTTCAGATATGAATGTATGCTAGACTTTGAACTTGCGCAGAGTCTGTTTTCTTACCTTGTTTTTTAATTTCATTTCAAGAAATCAATCTATGACGATGTCACAGATGTTGCTCTCATGAGCCCTCTCCCCTCCTAGGCTGTCCGTCACCAGTGCAGTACCAGCACGGTTCCCCAGCGCTGTACCAGGCCCAGAGTGGCAGCCCGCCCCCCACAGGCATGCCTCGAGTCTCTATACCAACCAATCAACAAGCAGCCTCCGCTCGCCCCACCGTCCCGTTGGCACAGGGTGTACCTCAACAACAGCAGGTGACTGCAGAGAGCCCCTCGCATTTCCTTTTTACTGATATCAACATGTATAGTTTTTGAGTGAAATCTTCTCTGAATGTGAGGTCACTCTGATCAATAATGAATATCGACTGTTTGTTCAGGTGACCATTCAGGTTCAGGAGGTGGAGCTGGGAGGTGTAGCACAGAGACAGGGCGGCTTTTTGTCCACGCCTGGGCACAGAGTCCTCGGGAAGCAGCTTAGCGCAGACAATGCCGAGACGCACAGGTGACCCCCCCTCCCATCCTGTCTGCACGTCCCCCGATGGCGGCCCAACATTTCCAGTGGACTGTTTCTGTGTCGTCTTCCGTTTTATCTTCCGTTTCATTTCTCTCCATCACCACTCTTAAGACGCCTCCATGCTGTTTCTTTTGTTCATCATCGTGTGTTTCTCACTCTTTCTGTTTTGCATTTTTCCTATGTCCTCTGTCTTTTATACAAATTGTATTTCAGCCAATAATACTGTTGTCCAGGCCAGATATTCTATGTGAGAGATTCCAGACAAATTCTCCTCCTCAGTGTAGCTGGGTGAGTTTTTGGGTGTCAGTCTTTTTCAAGTATGTTGCAGTCTCAGCAGTAGGTAGGAGATGAGTACTCCTGGAACCCCTGGCTGTTTCATCCCGTAAAAAGTCCCCTTAAACCCGGACTGTCTTCACTGAGAGAACGTGAAACAAACTTTAAACCTTACCGGATCTAAATGTGCCCTTTTGAAACCTCTCAGTGAATACGTGCTCCTGTTGATTAGTGAAAGCTAAAAGCAAAGACGTATTTATTTATAATCTAAAGAGGATGCTTGGTGTTTCAGGTGGCTAATCCTCCTCTGCATTCCTCCCGTACAGCCGCAGCCTGGGCCGCTTCACACCGGGCTATGACCAGGCGCAGTTTAACCCCCACCTCTTCTCTGGCGACGCTGCGTCCCGGGGGGCCGCCTACGGCCACTACCTGCAGGGCACCTCCCTCACAGTTCCCGGCCTGGAAGATTACCAGAGCGGGGCGGTTGGGGCCGGCATCTATGGCCCCCCCTCGACACTTCAGCAGGCCCTGCTCTCCCCGACTCCTTTGGACTACCGCCCCCCGCAACAGCATGTCACTCCCACCCTGCAGGGCCTTCTGTCCCCCCGCCACTCTCTAACAGGCCATGCCGACCCCAGGCTGCCCCCCCAGGACCTGGCTGCCCTGCTGAAGAGGCACAGCCCACGGCCGTGCCAAGCGGCCCCCACCCCACCCAGCGGCGCCCCCCAAGAGTATGGCGAGATGCTGCTTCTCCGCCAGCTAAGCCAGGGTGAGACCTTGGAGCAGCCAGCACCGCAGGGGGCCCCCGGAGGCCAACACTACCACCACCTGCTCCAGATCCGACCCCCCGACGTGCAGCCCCAGCAGCACCCGGCCCAGGGACCCTGCCCCACCCTACCCCACTCCGAGAGCATGGAGGAGGACGAGGTGCCGACCAGCTACCACCACCCCCACGAGGGCCTGCTGGCCAAGGCAGGAGATGGTCATGAGCTCCTGGGGCCCCCCCAAGGTGGCACCCCGCCCTACACCTCCCCCACACACAGGCACGGTGGATACCTACAGAACGCTCCTGCAGCCAGAGGTAAGACGGGGCAGATCCACACTTGGGGGGGGGGGGGGGGACGTTTCATTCCTCAAATGTGCACAAAGCAACAAACCATTCAGCTTTCTGTGGTATTTTATAAAGTTCAAATATAGATATTTCTATTTTCTATTTTATAAATCAGAATATATTTGGGCTCTGCAGGGAGGGAACACCCATCAGCCCTGCACTGACTAACCTCTGTTCTGAAGGAAAGATCATCACATGGTGTATTCAGTTCCCTCATATCTTTTCTCAGAGTCTGAGCATGTGGAGTGCAGGCCCCAGGGGCAGGCCATGGAGGTGCCTGACCATAATGGTGTGGGTTATTCGCGGGCTCCCCAGCCTGACACCTACAGGTCCCGTGGACAGCTGCAGCGCCACCACACCATCCAGACCTGTGACGACGCCTATGTGAGTGATACCGCTGCAATACAATGACTAGACCTACGTTATGTTTCTTCTACATTAGAGTTATGTACTTACATTATCACAAAGGTTTCATACAATTTTCAATCCAAGAGAAATATTACATTTTAATCAAGGTAGCCTTCTGTTTCATGTGGTCGCCTGTTATGTTAAACCCCCTTTAAGCAAGCGTCAGGATCTGCATAAATTCACTTCCTTTATTCAGTTTCAAGCCACAGTTTACTAATATACTTTTTGGATCTTGTTTATTTTTTAACTAAAGAAGAAGAAACTCCTGGCAAACGTTGTTAGGAGAGCACATGTTATGATCCCATGCTACTTTTAAATGTTTTTTTGTAGTTATTTTGATTGGAAAAACCTGCGGTGATGCAAAATTACATCTTGTGCATTCAAGCCTGCAGCGCTGACACTTGAAACTGGGTATTTCAGTGCGCTACATGTGTGACAATATGCTAGCATGCAGGGCTGGAGAGAGCATGTTTAGTAGAGGGATGACTGAAGGCGGAAAGCAGACCTCTCACTGTAAACATGTTGTTAACAGTTTTCCTCTTTCTGTCCAGGATCAGGTAGAGCCTATGTCAGGGATGAGCCTGTTGGCCGGGAAGGCACTAAGCTCCGCTCGCATGTCCGACATTCTCAGCCAGACGTCTCTGACAGGAAGCCAGCAGCTGCGCCAGCGGGAAGAGTCGGGTCAGTAGGAGACGTGCTTTCATCCAACTCAAAATACTGCCTCTGTAGTCGTCCTTATTTGTAAAATATGTGTGTTTTGTTCCTCTCACGCAGCGTGTGACGTGGAGGAAGAGCTCCTTGCGGCAGCCTGCTACCCCTCCTCCTGCACCAGTGACATGCTCCTCAGCTACAAGCCTCCCGACCTGCAGTACAGCATGGAGCAGGCTGGGGTCTAGCACAGGTACACACGCGTATAAAATGCCTTTTTTCTCTTTTTTTTTAATCAGTCAGCCATGTCAGTGGTTTTGACTTTTCCTGACACTTTTTTCATCTGTGAAAAGTATTTATTATAGTGGTTTCAAGTTAAAACACAGAATCCCAGCGGATACAATCAAGGCTTTATGAAACCAATCATACAAACACAGAAACTCATTTTGATTGAGAAGTTAGCTAGCTTTGGAAACTTCAGATACAGGTCATAATACAAAGTCTGAGGTGGCTTTTAATGTTGGTATTTCAGACCACTGCTGATACAATGTGAAGATCAGATATGATGAGGTAATCAATATACTGTGAGAAAACATGTTATTTGCCACAGATCTACGGGGGGGGGGGGGGAGCTTGAAAATGGGCTACATTTGTCTTTGGAAAAGGTGTAGGACCCCTCATGAACTGTTTCTTATTCCCCTCTCTCATCAGGAAGGGGTGCCTCCTGTGCAGCGGTCCATATCAGCCATCCTGAGTTGAGCAGCATCACACCAAACCACCGTTCTCTGCACAAACAGGGGCGCTCTACGTCCATCTGTCTGTCTCCATCAGTCCTCGGGAGGGCAGTCCGCCGCAAGAGAGGGGGAGTGTGGGTGGGTGGGTGTTATACATTAGTGGGGGTGAGGGTCACAGACGGGGCCTCGGGTTTAGTAGGTCAAAGTGCCAGCATTTTTCTGCACAGACATCCAGCATCCATCTCCGCAGGTTGTCTCCTCTTTTTCACATCCCATCATGGGCAGATCGGGGTTCCACTCATTCCCCCCTCCTCACTTCCTCCCTCCTTCACCACCACCCTCGTCCACCTGCCGCCATGACCTAATCCTCCCCTTTCACCCTTTATCTTCTATTTACTGTTGGCATACTTCATGATGTGCCTCATTGGCCAACGCATTGATACAGTTATAGTTTAAAGAGTCAGAGAACCATACACACTGCTGCCACAAACCCAAAGTATTCACATTAAGTGTGAGTGTGTGAGTGTGTGAGTGTGAGTGTGAGTGTGTGTGAGTGTGTGTGCGTGTGTGTGCGTGACTGAGAAGAAGATGTAAGTGGAGGGGAAAGGTGAGGTTCAGTCTGCTCCTCCATCCCTCCCCACCTCCTGCTGTCCCCGCAGCAGATCATTCCTGAGCGGGCTGAAGTCTCAGCGGCGGTGGCGGCCATGTGCCCACTTTTTTTCAGCTTTGTCGGGCGCAAAAACCGCTCTCTCCAAAGATGGAGCTCAGTGACATCGCACAGGACAAACCAGCGCTCCCATTGTTTTTGTTTTCCTTTATTGTTCTGGCATTCATTTTATTTCGTATTTTCCTTTAAACTTCATTTGTATGGCTGATGTCCATGTAGGCATTATGGTCAATATTGTTACTCTTATTGTTATTACTGTTTCCTGTAAAAGAGGTTTTATCATAATGAATATTATTATTATTATTATTATTAAAGGAAAACAGTTCTGTGTTGCAAGGAAGACAACATTGTTCTTTGATTACTTCAGTAATTCTGCACTTTCGGTTCAAGCTATCCTCTCTCTGTCTGTCCCCCCCCCCCCCTCTTCGCTCTGTTTCCCCGCTTTTTCAAATCCTCTTCCTAAATTCCCCCACCTTTTTGGTTACCCTCCACCCTCCTTTCCCATGTCAGTGACAGTGTATTGCATTGTGGGTAGTTTTACCAGACATTTGCTCCTTTTCCTTGTACAGTGACGCCATGTATAGAACGCTATTGCAACTTCTGTATGAAATTCATTTCTTTTTTGTTTTTAGATGTCGGGGAGGCTTTTTTTATATTGGTATTGTTTATCATTTGTATTTTTGGATGTTTTTTTTTAGTTTTAATGAATTTTGAGATTTCTAGCCAAAAGAAGACAGAGAGAAGAGACCTTGTGATCTTTCTGTGTCGTAAAAAAGATTGTTCTTATTTGTTTTAATATTATTATATATCGAGACACTTGAATAAGAGGAGAGTAATTATTTTGTGTTGCTTTTAAAGTATCATTTCAATCGATGTTGTTGTGACTGTCATTCTTGTTGATGTTGGGCCTGTTTTCTGTTAACGGGGTCGTTGTGGCAGGCTATACAGGGTCAGGCTTTGGTTTTTTGTCTGGGTTGGTTCGGGTGCTACAGAGACTTGACACTCAAAAAAACAAAAAGAGACTAAAAAAAATCAAGGGAATAACTTGTAATATAGCTGACATATCATCCTAAACATCCCGAGTGTAGAGATGGACAAACCCCACTTCTCTTTCTCGCTGCCCTACCTATCTGCTGTGATCCTCCGGCCATCTTTTACTACATTGGCTTCTGATCGGACGACGCCTTACGGACACGGCTAACCTCGTTACTTCGGCGGAGGAAACTACAACTACTATTACTCAACCTTCTCACCCCTCCTATTCAGTTTTAGTTATTTACTTGTTTCAGCCCTGGAAGGGAAGATGGGAGGAAGTGATGACTGCGTTTCATGAACAGTTTATGGATCTTGCTGCAGATGGATACATCTTGAGACACCTTTCAAACATTACACAGGAAACCTTTCCGGAGGTGACCATAGGAAGGAATAGCTTGATTTGGACTTGGACACAGCAGAGGAATACAGATGGAGGCTACAGCACACTGGGGACCACAGCAGAAGATTGAACCTCTCCCTTTTTTTAAAAAACGTTTTATTTTATTGTTTGACTTCTATTTATCCTCCTATATACTGAGTCTATATTGGGCCAGCAAGAGACTGTGGTGCACAGAGTAAAGCTCCACTTGTACGTATTCATACTGGCCAGGTTTCACAATAGCTGGCTGCACGGTTGACTTTTCATAATGCTATAAACATCTGAGAGCTGTAGACTGTGTCATGCAGCGCCTGTGCTGTTCATTTGCACGCTGTCACTTCCTGTTTACCAACAATCGCTCCCCTTCAGAGCAGACTGAATTAGCTATAGCGGTAAATCAGAACCTCTAAAACGTGAGTGCGTACAGAAGTGAAAGACACTCTTATTTTCTTTCTGGGTTTTTTTCTAAAGTGGCTCATAGGGCAGAAGGCAGTTCCCTTTCCATCTCGGTATTCCCTAATTCCTCTTTAAGATCCATCCTCCTGTTTTCTTTCATTGTTTGAAATGAGATCTGGAAGAGAAAGACGAGAGGAGATGTCTGTAATGGAAGACTTTGTCCCTTGTCCCATGGCAGGATAGAAATCCTGCATTTAAGACCAGAGGCTCTACGTTGTCTATTGTGAGCAGAACTGTTGTTTCAGGAAGGGAAAGAGCCGAGGTCACAGGAAGGGACAGCGTGAATGGAAAGTACTGCAGATGACAGAGGGGTAATAATGCTTCACACACATCTATCTTCTGCCTGATGAGACTGACCCACCTCCCCCACCGTCTTAACTCTCCCTTCCCCTGCGTCTTTTCTCTCCACCCCAGCCTCAGCAAGCCAGCTCTGCTCTACTCTTGTTTCTTAGGTTCATTTTTTATTTGATTTCTATCGGTTCATTTTGTCCCTTTTTTTTTGTCGTTTTTTGTTTTTGTTGAGTACAAAAATACTAAAGTGCAACAACAATGATTAAAAAGAATATCAACCAAACTGAGATGGATAAATAAATATATATAAATAAAGAAATAATTTAAAAAGGTCATGACTTGTGTGTCTTTGTGTAAACGGCTACAGGCCACAGATTGTAATTGCTTATAGTGCAGTTGTGTTTTTATTTCTAATGTTAAATTTGAACCCTTTATCTGTTTTTACACCTTGGAAACAGTCAGTGATTTGTGTGCTAGACTCCCAATGAACAAAATCTGCCATTTTTTTTATCTGATCATCGTCTTTCAATTGATAGATGTATTGTTAGATGTATAAAATGTTGTAAAACTTATGCCAACTCCTATTGGGGTCCTACTATTTTCCATCATCGCAGCATGTTTATTATTTACTGAACTGAATGGAAACGGCTAAAATAATAGGTGATGATAATGCAAAAAGAGCCCCTTAAACATGAATGTATATCATGTGTTTTTCTTTGCTGTGACTCTGCTCCTCTGAAGTGTGAGTACATTCTTTGTAGCACATATTTTGAGTTGTATCCTTGGTGTAACTTAAAGGTTGTAAAATGGTTCCTGCTGCATGCAGCAGGAGTAACCTGTTTGTGTTAGGCACCGACCAGACCTGTCAGCATTTTATCTGTATCTGTTAACAGTGTGCGTTTAGTCTCAAATGTGCCGCTGCTTCTTCAATCAATGATTGAAATCATAGAACAATTATATAAACTACTTGCTAGATGCAAAGCCTTTTCTTCCATCCTTACTTTCAAACCACTTAAAGCAATAATTTACTCACAAAATGCTCCTTTATAAATCAGTTACCCCGTTTTCTTGAATTCTTGAGGAAAATCCAGTTTTTGTTGCATGCCTCAAAGGTAGCTAACCTGTGTGAAGTGTGAATCTCTTTATGCAAATTATGGAAATGTTTTATTGAAAATGCATGCGTTTGAAAGTAATGAGTATATGACTGGAAACATAGGACTTGAATTCATCTGCAGAGTAGTGTGACAGTTTACCAACTGATCTTTTGATATACTTTGTTTTTGCTCCCCAATTGCTTCATGTCATCAAGACTTTTTGGATTCTCATTCACTGTGGAGGCATGCAAGAAAAACAATGAAGAATTCAAGGTAACACTGGGTGAGTAATTTAAAACGAATGGTTCTATTGTGGGTTAAGTGTTGCTTTAAGAACAGAGTTTCCTCATCAGTTTTTTGTCGAGGGATTTGGATAACACTAAAATTTGTATTTTCTGAAGAGAAACCTATTCTTAAATGTTGGCATACAGGACAGCTTTTTTCTTTGTCTGGTGTTTGGCTGCAGTGCTCTGCATGCTGCTGCTCATGTCTGTGCAGCTGCACTGCAGAGGGCTTTCAGTCTGAAGTAATGGATCTCAGACACTGTGTCTGTGTTTGGATATCAGGGGTGACTCTTGAACATGCCTGATGACACGGACATATGCTTATCCCTTTAAACTGACAGTTAACTGTCCTCAATCCACCACAATTATGTGTAGACAATCGTTTAAGATTGATGTTTTGGACAGAGCTTCTCCTCTTGTCTTCTAGCTTGTACATCTTCTCCTCTCCTCTCCCACATTGGCTCTTTTCCCCTCACGACTCAGTGCCCACTCTCTTCTTTCTCTCTCTCTCTCTCTCTCTCTCTCTCTCTCTCTCTCTCTCTCTCTCTCTCTCTCTCTCTCTTTCCATCCTCTGCTTTTTTCCCTGTCTTCCTGCCTTCATTCCCTCCCTCCTTCTCTCCATCTCCTAAGTTCCTGCTCCTTCTCTCTCCTCCCCTCCTCCCTTCCCACTTTCTCTTCCTGACTGCTTACGTCAGAAAGCTTCGGCCGGAATGCTGCTACTGGAGCTGTTGTGCCCTGCATAGAGCCGTGTGTGTGTGTGTGTGTGTGTGTGTGTGTGTGTGTGGGTGTAAGTGTAATAGTGTACGCAGATGGGAAAGCAACTGAGTCAGGAAGGACTGCCTCTCATCTCCTCGCTGTTATTACCATCCTTCCCTCTCCCTCCTCTCCTCCTCCGCTGACATGGAGCTCCAGCAGGCTGAATCACAACAGCGTCTGCACAAAGGGCTGAGGTAATACTGTGTGTGTTTGTGTTGTAAAGGGCATTCTTTCTGCATCCAAGTGTACACATCTGCATGAGATGCCTGCATGCAGCCTTACAAGTGCAGTATCTAGAAATCTACTATGCAATGTTTAGCCCCCTGCAGTTATTGTCGGTGCAATCTCAGCTCCCTTAACCTGAGGATAAAGACCTCTATCACCTTGAATAATCATAAAGAATATTCTTGGTAGTCTCCATACGTGAAGGATTATTTGTGTTTTTCTTAATGGCTCAGTTCCTACTTTCGTCTGAGGTGCACATATCACATGACCCAGATTGCAAGCAAGCACATTACTCATTCCCTGCACTTATTGCAATCAATGTCGATCCAAGCAGGTCTGTGGATGTTTTGTTTTGTAGTGATGATGAGGCCAGCCTGCAAAACAGAGCTAACCAGGCAGTAAATTATTGAAAAGTGAGAGGCATATCACAGGTGTTTATGCGAAAGGTCTTGTGTAATGTGTTTTTGTCTTTATTGCATTGCATTAAAAGACATATGACCAACTTATTTGTCTTTGAAGGGTATTCACATGAATCACAAACCACCACCTTTGTCCTCATGTACCTTCAGAGGAACTGCGGAACGTAGATCGTTTTTATGTTTTGAGATATTTGTCTTTGAGTGGTAATTTATAATCAATGGAACCCCATTATGGAAAAGTAATGGCCCACATGTTACTTCTCCCCCTTGCAGGTAGTTGTATATGCGTGTGTGCTGCTCCGTTGGGCCAGTATGGAGTGTGTGAGAAGGTGGGCATCAGGCTCTGCTGTTGTGTTCCTTCACACACTGGCCTTATCATGGACAGGTAAGGCACATCATTTCTGTTACTGACATGATGACATGTTTACTTTATTGGAATTCAACCAACAATGAGTTAAGGATTAGTGCACTGCACATATTTTAGTAGTGATGGTGTTTGGTCAATGTGGTCGATTCTCCCTGTTGCCCATGAATAGCCAAGCATGTAACCCACGAGTGTCCAAGCCTTTTTCACTGAGGGCCACATACAGAAAAATATCCACAGGGCTGGGCCACTTACCCAACGTGATATATGTTAAGGTAAGTTAAGTTATAGGTCAGCAAAATCAATCAATTGTAAGTTATCTATGCTTGAAACTTGAATATGCTTTAAGAAAAAACACAACCTACATCCCTGCTCTCCATGGGGTTTCATTCATTCTGTTACAAAAAGTGCTGCAGCTCTTCCTTCAAAACAGAAGCCTCAGAGGGCTAATTAACACATGTATAATATGTTTACATAGATTTTTAAGAACTACAATATAAGAAAAGCACAACAACTTCAAATCATTTTGGAATTTGCTGAGGGCTAATTCAAAATTGACGGGCCGCATTTGGCCCCCTGGGCTGTAGTTTGGACACCCCTGATGTAACCCCACTGTAAATGCTTTTCTGTTTTATTTTTTGTTTAGATGAAAAGTGAAATAACATGTTATCTAGTTAACTTGAAAGATGCTGGTACAAAGGATTAGGCCATTTAGGCATACCCATGTCAGCTGTTGACCCATACTTCAAGACTTTGAGCTAAGCTAAGCTAACTCTGGTTTTGGCTCAATATTCAACCTTCAGATCTGGGTGTGGTATTAATATGTTCATGTTGCACTTTTCGAGTAAGAGGTAATAACATTTGAACCTGTTCCTTGAACTTGTACTATTTGTCGGAGCAACAACAAAAGTTAAAATGTGTAAATGTGTCATGTTTTTCCCACACAGTCCTATTATATCCATAATTTCCAATGCTTATCCTGTTCTCGCAGGTAAAATTGAGCCTGCCCCCAAAATTGACGGGCAGCACCAGGCGGCTGTGACCCTGCAGGAAAACATGACTCACTGGTTCAACTGCCAATCAGACGGCTGGGATCCCCGAGCCCCTCCTCTGCTCACATGGTACCTGAACGGGGAGCAGCGGAAAGAGCGACCTCCCAACCATAGGCGCCTGGTAATGAAGCTGCAGGAGAATTCTGAGGTCATGAGACCGCGGTCCCATCACAACAGCACCTTCTCTCTGCGGGCCAGGAAGTGGGACAGGGAGCTGGTGTGTGTCGCATCGAACCCCAGGACAGGAGAGACCTACAACGCCACGGTCACACTTAATGTGCAGTGTGAGTCTGTGTGAAATATTTTTGTCAGATATTTTCTGTTGATGCACTGAATAAAGTCTTACTCTCCATCATCACTCAGTCCAGCCAGAGATCCTCAGACTGAACGCCCACTACAGTGAAAACTCAGACCCCGGGCTCTCCCTGGTCCTCTTCGCCTTGGTACGGTCCAACCCGCCTGCCACCATCACCTTCATGGACCAGTCAGGCCAACTGGTGGCCAACACATCCGACTTCCTCATCCTGGACTCAAGAAACTACCCCTGGCTGACCAATCACACAATGAAGATCACACTTGGGAGCCTATCAGGGAATATCTCACTGAACGTCAGCAACAGTGTAGGAACAGTGCAGAGCAACCTCACCCTGGCAGGTCAGTGAGGAAAGGGAAAGGAAACCAATGTCTTATGCTAAGCTAACTGTTTCCTATCTGTAGCTTCATCACACGTATTATTTATATTCTTTGTAAGAGAACAAATAATCCTAGGCCCCAAAATGTCAAAATATTCCATTCCCGCTCCTTCCTTTTTACTCCAGAGTTCCTGCAGTCTCGTGTGGAGGTGCCCATGCTGGGAATAGTGACGGGGGGAGCAATGGCCTTCATGGCCCTCCTCATCCTCAGTCTGATTGTTCTCTGCCTTATGCAAAAAAACAAGAGCAAGTCCTTTGGTAAGACTAGACTTTTTTTTGTTTTTGTAGTGGCTGAAAAATGTGTGACTGTAGCCTTGTCCATCTCATGTGATGATGCGTTTCCTTGTATTGTGTTACAGACGAGCCAGTGGAGATTTTGATGACAAAGAAAAGGTGAATAAAGGAATCAGACGCCTATCATTGGATATGTGTGCAAACAACCTTAAAAGAATAAGAGTGTAGAGCAAAGCAGGAAAACAAATTGGATGGAAAGTAAATAGATATGTTATTGTTGACGGTGTCTCTTTTTGACCACCATTTTAAGTCAACTGAAATTGTAATTTTAACAAAATATGTGGACTGACATTTGGCTTTTCTTCCATAAAGAAAAAGATGAAATAAGTGGCAGGATGTGTCTCTAAAATGATCAATTCAAGGGGGAAGTGCCTTGACTTGGGACCTGCTTTTGATCAATGACTTTGAGTCCCATGTCTAGTGTATGGTCTGAGCGCTAAATATGAAGCTGCAGCCAGTGACAGGTTAGCATAGTTTAGCATAAGTTACACACCTATCCTCCCATCTCATTTTACAATTTCCTTGTCAGCATTATCAGTGTGTTCGGAATGAAAACACTCATGACAGCACATTCGTGTCCTAATAAATATTTGATGTCCAACCCGTAGACCAATATCACGTCTAATCCTTCATATTTCCTGCACAGTGACTCTGCCAATCTGAAGGTAGAGAAAGATGTTAAGGCCTACATCCCCAGAGACAACATGTCCCTGCCTTCCAACATGCAGCTCAACGACCTCAACACTTTGAGAAAAGGTAAACATTTACAGCTTTTGTAAGGGCAACACTTCATCTCACAGGCAGGAGCAATTAGATAAGAAATTTAATCGGATGAAATATTTTTTATCACACATGCACACTGCACACACAGTACAATTTTGACCTCTGCATTTAACCCATCCTAGTACTAGGAGCAGTGGGCAGCTATTGTACAGCGCCCGGGGAGCAATGGGGGGGGGGGGTGTACTATGGCAGGAGGTTAACTGGGACCTTTCCAGGTACCAGTCCACAGTCCACATACTCTCATGAACCGACTACCCTGCGTGATTCCGGGTCCAAGCGCCTAAAGATATTTTAGTATCTGTATATGTAGAAATACAAAATACATTGATATGGATTATGTGACAATACCTATTTAGAACGAATAACATAGTTTAACTGTTCAAATTATAACAATCAGTGAACTCATGAGATGGTATGCTATCTTTTTTGAAAGTCAGGGTCAAAAGTCTGAAAGTTAACTCAATTAAAACACAAGTCAATCAATTGACACTGTCAATCATTGCCTGGGTCTACATTCTTTTACAATGCATGCAAAATATAAAGAAAACGTTCAGAAAAACCCGTTGGTGTGAGTTGCGACCAATGGCTGACACAATTCTTTTTATGAGGTATGTGGCAACATTGATCTTACTTATAGGGGAAATTACTGTCATAGCTCATAGAGTTTTTTAGTAATTGCATCTGACGTGAGCTAAACATGCAAAATCAAAAAGTTCCACAGGGTTATGCTATGCATCTGATTGTGACCTGGAACAACAAATGAGATTTAATGTTCAAAGGATGCAATAAGTGCAAACAACATTGTCTATTCTAAAAATGACCATAAAAGGATTACATGGATGTTGGAAATGACGCTTACTTGCCAAGAGTTAGATTAAGATATCGATGACAATCTCAAGAAGAGAGTAGTACTAAAACTCTTATCAATCCTGCAGCAACAAAAATAAAGTATTTCCCTAAAACTATCCTAACAAACAAAGCCATGCATCTCTTTTGCATTCTGATGTGTCTTCCATCCTACTTGCAGCACTTCTGGAAGCCCGAGAGGCCGCCCAGCAGAACAGTGTGGGAGGGAAGAAGAAAGAGGAAGAGGAGGAGGAAGATCTGTCTTTAGCCTATGCTGCCAGAGGTCAGGGAAATACAGCTCAATACTGCTGTTGCATTTCTCAACATTAATACTCGACATACAGCGTGGAGGGACAGCTGTGAGTGTTTTTATTTTTATTTGGTGTGCACTCTAAATGCTTCCCCCCTTTTTCTCCATGAATTTTAGGTTTTGCCAGATATCCGATGGTGGGCTACATCTATAAGGTGAACAGCACAAGCAGTGAGGAGATCTGGCTCTGACTGTCCTCAAACACACACACACACACACACACACACACACACACACACACACACACACACACACACACACACACACACACACACACACACACACACACACACACACACACACACTTTACATGCATGCATAACTTTGTCTAACAATGCAGCTGTCCAAGAGGAGACCCAAAGCAACTGCCAATCATTCAGCCAACCGTCAAACCCAGAAAACTATCTTCTTGTATCATAAACCGTATCAACACTGTAACTCAAGTTTATCCAGTAACTTCAATGTGTGGTTCACAAAACAAAACTCTGGACGTCGTTTTAATCTCTCTGAATCAATTGCTCTGCTCCATACACTCCTGATGTGTCGTCCCAACATTGCAAAGTTTAGAATCTACATAAAAATGTGCATGTCCTGTATGTTTGGACATGATTTCCTCCTGTAACCACATGCCTATGATGTCCTCCTCTTCCCCTCTGAATGCATTAACTGTTCTATGCTAACACCAGAATGTCCTGAGATAATGTATTGTATGTGAGATTTTACAAACTGACCAATAATCTCTAAATAAGATGGAACATATTTAGAGAATGTATTTGTATATGGACATGTAACATGTCATGTACTGTACTGTATATTTGTATGCATATGTATATGTGTATAAAAGAGGACGTCTAATAAAGATAATATTGTATGAAGTAAATACTTGGCTTGCTGTGGTTTTATTGAGACTCACTAGGGGGCGCACTAAGGTGCTTTATTACAGGAAATCATGGAGGACTTATCATGAGGGTAAATTGTGTTTTTGATATGGTGCTAGAAATGAGTGTGTGTTGTGTGATAATGAAAGCATGGTTGAATTCTGCTAACAAAAGAGTTGACACGATGCCTTTCTTTTTCTTTACAATAGCAGGTGCAAGAGAAAGACTTTGTGTGTGTGTGTGTGTGTGTGTGTGTGTGTGTGTGTGTGTGTGTGTGTGTGTGTGTGTGTGTGTGTGTGTGTGTGTGTGTGTGTGTGTGTGTGTGTGTGTGTGTGTGTGTGTGTGTGTGTGTGTGTGTGTGTGTGTATGTGCGCACACCAGGTGTTGGCTCTAGGTCAGGTTGCTGTGGCTTTTTCTTCTGACAGGAAGTAGGGTTGTGTTGTGGGAGCATCTCTTCGCTCTCTCTGCTGCTTCTTCTATGCTGAACAGGGAATGTAGTCTGTCCCACGCAGCGGTACAAATAGGGATTTCAAATATTAATCTGAACACACATCTTTGTTTTACCAGATCCAGCTGCTCCACACACCTTCAAAAGCCAGTAGCAGGCAGGGTTCAACACTGATCGGTTATTTCAACTTTATTTTCCTTACTCTGGGTTTCTTGTCGAAGCCGCTTTGAAAAAATGCATACATATTTTAATCAATCACACGATTTTATAATTTTGATACCTTTTCATTTCTAAACTTGTATGAAATGAGTATTCAGATACATGTTTTTGGCTGAAAGTTGCTGTAGAAATACTCCATTACAAGTAAAAGTCTAGTACAATTATACTTTTCTAAGTGTTAGCAAAGGACAACACATAAGTAATAAATGTCTCATGTCCCATCACTGTGTATTCAATTATGAGATTCTTTATGCTGTTGCTATATTGTATTGGTAGCACCTTCACTGTTGCAGTTCAATTGGGAGCTTCTTTTAAGCTTGTCATACATTGTTTTTGGAGTAGTTTAATCGATGATATTATTCATTTTATTATGGTAAAAACTCATCACATTTTTTATTGTAAAATTCAAATTTCCCTCTGATTCTGGTGGAGTAGAAGAAATGCGGGGCAATAAATGAAAATACCCACGTAAAGGCACGGTTGAAAACATTTTTTTCCACCTGCTACACAAAATAGATTATACACAGTTTTTAAGCTGGTGAGTGAAGCATTACTTGCTGTCACATGCTCATTTCCAACTCTGGTATAAGTATTTGAGTAAATGTATTTTATATTATTATTTGTACTATAGTTGCATATGCTGGAACTCATAGAGACTCGGAGTCCTACATATAGAAGTCAACAAAGTCTGAAACGGAAAAATAAACCAATCAAACTCACTTCCTACACACACACACACACACACACACACACACACACACACACACACACACACACACACACACACACACACACACACACACACACACACACACACACACACACTTCAACAGACAGAGACTGGATGCTTTGGCAGCAGGGACCTCTTTATTTCAAGGTCTGTACATTTCTTTTTCAAATGTCTTGTATTTGCTTTCTAATATTTGTAATAATTTATATTCAACTCATTTTAGATGATGTTGTGCAGAAGTGATTTTTATCTTATAGAGAACACATTTTATGGACTAAATGGATTTAGGTAATATCAATTTAACCCAAAGTCAACATTTGTATCTTAGATTAGCAGCCTATATGTTATCATCAGTTATTTGTTACAATAAGTTGAATAAAATGGATGACCGAAATCTGAAAATGGCGCAGTTCCTGTTTTCTGTTGCATGCTCTCTCTTACATCTAACTATTTCCTTTTGTCATCAACAGAACTCGGAGGAGTAAACACACAATGAAAAGTAATTTAGTCTTACCTGCATGTTTGCTGGTTCTTTGGACACTGGCAGGTAGGCAACTTTTCTGATTTTGTTTTTTTGATTTCATTAAAAAGTACCATTTTATGATTTTAAATAGTTTGCCAGTTTCATTAAAGTAAATGACTTCATGTTTCTTTCCAAATGTCTCCCACAGCCCATGTCAAATGTAAGGAAGGTAAGAAAAACTGCTTAAATAAGGTTGCATCTCAATGTGTGAATTTATATTAAAATAATTTTTCCCTAAACAGAAACTGCGATAGAAGTCGAAACTGTCTCTAACGGGATTAAGGTGACCTGTGCTTTAAATTTGACAAAGGATGGCATCGTTGTACCTGATAATACTTTGACATACAATGATGAGCACACCGGAGAGTATTTATGTTCTGCGACACACATCTATGTGAAATTTCGGAGTAAGTACTGACGCACCTTTTGTATGTTTTCTGTCCACTTTTCTACTTGCACTTCAGCTGTATTTCTACAGTATGACTTGACAGTAATCACACTTCAAAAATATGTTTTGTTTTTGTTTATGTGTATTTTTCCAGGCTGTGACAACTGTGTGGAGTTCGACACAGCTACAATAGTGGGATTAGCTGTGGGAGATGTGGTGGCTACGATTGTGATAGGAGTGGCAGTCTATGTCGTAGCGTCTCAGACTCAGATTGGTCCAACTACCTCTGTCAAGAAAAGTAAACTGTCTGTCTGTCTGTCTGTCTGTCTGTCTGTCTGTCTGTCTGTCTGTCTGTCTGTCTGTCTGTCTGTCTGTCTGTCTGTCTGTCCGTCCGTCCGTCCGTCCGTCCGTCCGGTTCATGTTAGTTTTAGGCCCTTGTTGTACTCAGATCTTTTACTTGAGTATAAGTTGAAGTACCCGAGTGTAGGAATACTATGTTACAAGTAAAAGTCCTTCATTCAAAATGTTACTAATGTGAAAGTACCAAAGTATTTGCATCAAACTATACTTAAAGTAACAAAAGTGAAAGTATTCATTCTCCAGATATGTTATTATAATTATTGATACATTAAAGTGTTATCAAAGCTAAAAGGGGTAAAGGGGGGGCAGCTAGTTTTAATGACTTTGCATAGTGCAGGGTAGATTGTGAATTTAATGGAGGTGTAACTACAGTCTTATTTAAGTGTTGATAATATTTCACATCTTTAATCCAAATCTGCAAAGTAATTTAAGGTGTTAAAAAGATTTGGTGGGGTAAAAGTACACCATTTACCTCTGAATTATAGTGGAGTAGAAGTACAAAGAAGCATATAATAGAAATACACAAGTAAAGTAAACTTAAGTACTGTACCTGAGTAAATGTACTTCCCATCTCTGCTGAAAAAAACTAATCCTTCTGAACATCTTGAGCCATTAACGCTGGGCACAATAAGTATAGTTCAGCTGTCATCAAACTCATGACTCACTCACTCAAAATATATCATAAATTCAAAAGATTAACTTCATAACGGTATATGAAAAGAATGTCAGTTTTATTGTTAAATTACACAAATACACCTTATAACAAAACTTGGATCTGATTTAGATTACCATCTGTTTGTCACTTGCTCATTTGTTGTATTAATAGTATTGATACATTCATCCTCAGGGTCCAACAGACAGAATCGAGTTCCAAATGCTGTCAGACCGGGGGTAGTCAATGATCCTTACCAGGTAATCTGAAATGTACACGGATGTCAATTAACATGTGATTATCACATTATTGAACAGAATGATAAAAGACACTATCCTCTTCATCCCTTCTCTTTCTTTACTCTGCCGTTTCTTCATCAGCCTTTGAAATTTCGTCAGAGAGATGTCTATGATCAACTGAACAATGGGGCTGTCCACTCCTACCCCCACCATTAAAAGCTTACATCTGCAGAAGGGAAAACTTATGTCCCTAATGTAATTTGCTCTGAATTATGCTGTTAAAACTTTTCACTTATCATTTATTTGGACCACGCCTGTAAGATAATGCTCTTAATAGAACTGAATGACTGTTTGTCATAGTAAGGTGTTTATCAGACTCTCTTGTTCTTATTTTGATAACATTTTAATTGAAATACCTTGTCATTGCTTATGTATCCACTCTGTAAATGCAGCTTGCTTCATTTTAACAAGTAACATTGCAAAATAAAATGGTTTTAAAAGGAAAGTGCTGTCTTGTCATGCTTGCAGTCAAAAGTGTTAGAAAGTAAAGTACATTAAAGAGGCCCTATTATGCTTTTTGAGTTTTTCCTTTTCCTGTACTGTGATATAGGTATGTGTGCATGTAAGGGTCCTCAAAGGCTAAAATCCCTCAAAGTTCTGCCCAGAGGCAATTTCTCTCCCACACACTCCCACACCCCCTGCCTGTAACACTTCGATTGGACTCTGTAGTGGCCAAAATCATAGAATATATAAAAGAAAATTAACTTAAAAGTAAACTGCCACTGAGGCACCAGATAGCGAATCTTACGCAGGTAAGAATGATCCAAGTCAGGCAAGTCACCGTTTGTGCGTTTATTTGTATTATCCAATATCAACAAAGAACACAGTTTCCAATTCCTGTTCTTGAGCCTTTCCTATGGCTCTCCTGCTAGCGGCTTTCCTGGTAGAGGCTCTCCTGCTAGTGGCTCTCCTGGTAGTTTGAATCAATCCAACTGGTAAAAAACTATTGTGCCTTCTGGTGCTCTGCTCCCACCACCACCTGTCTCCAATATATACACCATTACACCAGGTGCCTTAATCACCCAGTGCCCAAAACATGCCTTCAAAATAAAAGCATAAAAACAAATTGAACTCACTTAACATTAATAATAACAATAATAATAATAATAATAATAATAATAATAATAATAATAATAATAATATATTCATTATAAATAAATGATTAACAATTAAATAATATAAGGCACTTTTAGCTCCAACAGACTCCTTTGTTTACTTATGTGACATATAGACATCACTAATTTTAACCAATCAGAGCAGACTGGGTTCTGGTTACAGACAAAGGTTGAAAAGAGGTGCTGCAGCACAGGCAGTATGAGAAAAAACATAGAGCCTTTTGATCATTTAAGCATGGAAACATGTCACAGTAGAGGTGCAAAATACAAAAATGAAACTGAAAATGCATAAAATAGGCCTCCTTTAACTCAGGTAATCTCATGTACCATGATACAGGTACAGACATTAACACTGTGATTTTTAATGCCCTATATTTATTTGTCAAGTGTGACTTGTCGCTTTAGATGAAATTTCACTTTAAAGAAACATTGCCCTCCAGAATTATTGGCACCGTTTAGTAAAAATAAACAAAACAAGATGCAAAATCTAACCTAGTAAGCAGAACTGAACTCTTGTAGCTGATCAAGGCAGAGTCCGTTTACACTATTCTGTACTGTAATACTGTAATAGGTAGTTTGGTGTTGCAGTCTAATATCTTTCAAAAACATTTCTCCAGAACTTTTAATTTGTGAAACGTTGGATGATTAGACATTTTCCAGCTGTGTAGAATATTAAATAAGAAACCGTCCGAGTGGTTTGAGAGGGGAACATTTTTTTTTTTGTGGAGGTGTGAACAGCTCTCTTGACACCAGAAACGTGACAAGGTGTTACAAGTAGAACTTTTTTATAAGAGGCCCACAAACAAAATATGGTGGGAGCCATTGTGTTAAATTTAAAAAGTGTGGAATGGTTTCCAAGCTTGCCATGTACAGTGCCCTCCAGAATGATTGGCACCCCTTTGGTAAAATTGAGCAAAAAAAGTTGAAAAAAATGTCTTTATTGTTTTCCTCATTATATTTAATTCAAATAATATTAACAAAAATCTAACCTTTTTACTGAAGTAAAATTATTAAAATAAAATAAAATGTTGACTTAATAAATATTTCTCTCCAAAACATGTGTGTCACAATTATTGGCACCCCTAGAAAATCATTTGATTAAGATCTAATTGAAGTACATTTCCAGTCATAACTTACATTTTTAGGTTCACCTGCTGATTAGGAACTCGTAAGAGGTCAACCATGACTTCCTGTTTCACTGGGGTATAAATATGAGGTGACACAGGCCAAAATTCCCTTTGTCATTCATCACTATGGGAAAGACCAGAGAACACAGTGATGATCTACGAAAAAAAAGTTGTTGAGCTGCACAAATTAGGAAACGGATATAAGAAAATCTCAAAACAGTTGAAAATGCCCATTTCCAATATCAGGGCAATAATTAAAAAGCATCAAGCAACAGGAGATGTTAAGAATCAGCCTGGAAGAGGACGTGTGTGTACGTTGACACCACACACCATGAGGAGGATGGTTTGACTGGCAAAAGTATCTCCAAGGATCACAACTGGAGAATTGCAGAGGTCAGTTGAGTCTTGGGGTCAGAAAGTCTCCAAAACGACCATCAGACGCCACCTACATCACCACAAGTTGTTTGGGAGGGTTGCCAGGGAGACACCATTGCTTTCAAGTATCAACAAACTAAAGCATCTACAGTTTGCCAAACATAACTGGGACTTTGAATGGGACAGGGTTATGGTCAGATGAGACCAAAATAGAGCTTTTTGACCACAAACGTCAAAGGTGGGTTTGGCGTAGACAGAAAGATAGCCATACAGGAAAGCACCTCGTACCCACTGTGAAGTATGGTGGTGGATCTTTGATGTTGTGGGGCTGTTTTTCTTCCAAATGCCCTGGACATCTTGTTAGGATACATAGTATCATGGACTCTATCAAATACCAGCAGATATTAAATGAAAACACAATAGCCTCTGCTCGGAAGCTTAAGATGGGCCATGGTTGAACCTTCCAGTAGGACAACGATCCAAATCGTACCTCAAAATCTATTCAAAAATGGTTTACTGACCACAGAATAAAGACTTTGCCATGGCCATCACAGTCCCCAGAACACATAAATCCCATTGAAAATGTGTGGGAGGAGTTGAAGAGGAGAGTCCAAAAGCATCAACCTCGGAACTGAAGGATCTGGAGACATTCTGTATGGAAGAATGGTCTCAGATCCCGTGCCATGTGTTCACCAACCTCAACAGGCATTACAGGAGGAGACTCAGAGCTGTAATCCTGGCTAAAGGAGGCTGCACAAAATATTAAATAAAGGGGTGCTAATAATTGTGGCACACATGTTTTGGAGAAAATATTTATTTAAGTCCTTTTTTTTTTTTTACTTGAGTAAAAAGGTTAGATTTTAGATAATTATTTGAATTAAATATAATGAGGAAAACAATAAAGACATTTTTTTCAACTTTTTTGCTCATTTTTACCAAAGAGGTGCCAATTATTCTGGAGGGCACTGTACATGGCAAGCTTGGAAACCATTCCACACTTTTTAAATTTAACACAATGGCTCCCACCATATTTTGTTTGTGGGCCTCTTATAAAAAAGTTCTACTTGTAACACCTTGTCACGTTTCTGGTGTCAAGAGAGCTGTTCACACCTCCACAAAAAAAAATGTTCCCCTCTCAAACCACTCGGACGGTTTCTTATTTAATATTCTACACAGCTCGAATATGCCTAATCATCCAACGTTTCACAAATTAAAAGATCTGGAGAAATGTTTTTGAAAGATACTAGACTGCAACACCAAACTACCTATTACAGTATTACAGTACAGAATAGTGTAAACGGACTCTGCCTTGATCAGCTACAAGAGTTCAGTTCTGCTTACTAGGTTAGATTAATCCATCAAAATGAAATGTAATAAATATTTTCCAAAAATGTTTTGATACTTTAAATAACACTCCTCAAGATTTCCAAGAAGTCTAACCCAGTTTTTGAAACCATTTTTGATTGCTGCTTTTTTAGTGGTGGAGTCCGCCATTTTCCTGCAGTATCACTGTTACCGGCAGTAACCAAAGGTGTCACCAAATCAAAAATCAGATGGATTACTGAGTGATAGCTTCAAGTAAATATTGACGATAATGCTGTACTTTTAAATAAGAATCACCTTTAATTTGTGGCTTTGTTAATTCGAACGTTTGTGTGTTTATTTGGTACTTTTACTTCAAGACAGGAAAACTTCATGCACCACTTGCTATTGATGTTGTGTTTCACCCTGTAAAGGTGAGAGTCTTTAGAGGTCTATTTCTGTCTGTCGTACAAACTATATGAAAAGGACAATATATAGTGTGACATTGAGAGATGGAAAAAATTACATAACAAGAGAGGAGAGGATAAAAAGGTTAAAGAGGAAGAGGAGCAGAGACCATGTGATCAAGAGGAAGCTCCCCTCCATGTCAGATAGTCTTATAGCTTAAACTCTTTGATCGCTGCTCCGAGTATTCTGCCTTGTTCTTGACACTGCTGTAACAAAGCTACATACTGCAGTTTTCTTTTTACCTTAGGAAGAGAAACAAGATCAAACAACGAAGCTTAGACAGATCTGCTCAGAACCCCCCCCCCCCCCACACACACACACACACAACGTCAGACTCAATGCATGTGTACACACTTTCAAATACACGTGCACAATTGTGTATGTTCGTGCATGGCTGTGGAGCAGATGTTGTCTGTGTGTGGGAGCGGTTTGACTTAACTATAGAGAGCACCATTGAGGTTCACAGACAACCCCCACTTCTTTGTTTCTCTCTCACACAAACACACAGCTGATGTTGAATTGATGATAACTGAGCAGTAAGTGTGGGAGTGTTTCCACTAAACACCATACCTCAGAGCTGCATGAATTATAAAAAGCTTACCTAATCATTATTCCTCTGCATTAATAAGAAATGATACTTCATCCGAGTTTCATTTGCTCAGTCAATGCCAGGAAAAACACACACAGAAGGGCAAAACATGACACAACATTTCCATTATGCGCACAAGAGGTGTACAAAAATGTTTTATGCATTCTTTCAGACATTTGTCTGATGTTTCCAAAGACAGTATGGCATGTCACTCACATGAGAGACTCTAGCCTTGAACATATTAGTGGTGATGGTGTGCCTGTGGGTGGGCTACGGATATGAGCTGCGGTTTTTAGATCGCTTCGTGAATCGGATACAGTTATTTCTATAGAAGCATCTGAGAAGTTCTGAAACTTGTACAAAGAAGAACATCAGGACATAGTTGGGTGTGAATTATTTATTAGTGACACATTACAGTGTAATTACAGTAGAAGGGATATCAAAATACAGGAAATTAAATTTTAAAAAAGCAGAAAAGATGAGCAAAATGACATTGTGCACCAACATTTGACATGTATGACAAACATAACTTGCGAATCAGAACCTAGAATTGCATAAACATACATTATATACAAGGACATCGATATTACTATCTCTGTAAAGGAAATGACAACATGATTTTTTTTATTTTACAGTTGTAAATAAGATGTTTTATATTAAGGATAAGTGGGACTACACTATAAAGATATATATTTACTCTTAGGGGCTTCTTCATGACGTACAATCTGATGCAACCCAGTACACAGACTCTGCCATCTATATTGAGCTGATAACATCACAGTTTCTATCATGTGTTTATTTTAGAAATGATGGTTTGGATTTTGTTTGTATTCTTTTGTCCTTCCTGTGAAAAACATGAGGGGTCAGAATATTAGAAACATCTCTGAATACAGAGCAGTCCAGTGCAACTGTACCAACGACCTCAATGCTTAGACCAATCATTTCATTAACATACATACATTCAGAAAAAGCATAAACACTAGGTACATTATGTATATTTAAAAATAAAATCTGTTTACACGCTAACCTCTAAAGCTCGCTAACCAACCAAATAGTTCTGGTTTTATTTTTTCTTTTGATTTCTGCTTCCACACATTAGACGTGATTGGAAATGTTTTTGCTCGGTTTCTTAAAAGATAACATTTATAATTAGAAAATCCAAAACACTTTCTCAAGTGACCCTTAATTGAACTGCTTTCCTTCGATGGCGATATACGTGAAAGCCTTTAAGTAGTATTATGTTTAATTAATGTAGGAGTATCTACACAGAGTACAAGGTTGATGCTTAAGTTTTTTGCCTTTTTTTGTCGTTCAGTAGTCAGTCAAGTCTGCATTCAAACCGTCGTTTAAACCACTTTTATGTTACTTTAAGCTTTTGTTTGGCTTTTTTGCTGTCCAGTTTTTATGCGCTCTCGGTGTCGGTGCATTAGCCCAAGACAGTTGGAAGAGTTCATAGATTATAATGACAATAAATACATGGATGAGTAGCATTACACATTTTTTTTACACTCTTTTTGTGTTTACTTTTCCTATTATTATTTCATCAATTCAATTTTATTTTACAGGTTTCGTTGGTAATTACTTAAATAAGACGAACCTGGATGTATTTTTCTGCTTAACCTTTTACATACTATGAACAAAACAAATTAAACTCTTTTCATCTATCCTTTCATCCGAATGTCTGCCTCCGTCTGTGCAGCAGGTAAACCAGCGACCTGCCGCAGTCGGGTAACTTGTCTCTATCCCATCCGGTTCACCGTAGAGTAAGGATCCTGGGAGCGAGTGTGTTGGTTAAGAGGCTGCAAAACAAAACATAACAAGCGTTAGGTCAATTTCAGAGTCATGATATTCCTGAAAACCCTTTGTTTTAGGATGGTAGGATCACAATGCAGAAAGAAACTGATAGCCATAGTCACACGTGACTTCCAGGGACAATAGTGAACAAAAAATAAATACATTTACAAAAGTGTTCAGTATATTCACTTACGATGTTACGATGGGTTACCTTCTGGACTATTTCTTGGCATGAATTGTGATTTACTGGACTCTTAAAAGGCCACATTGTTTCATTCTAGAATTCCTTTTGTACAGATTAAACAAAGGAAATAACCTTTTAGCTTTGTAGGTGCTGGTATGGCTAGCTGATTTCCTGCTCTGGCTCTTTATGCTAAACTACGCTAACCACCCTCTCAGCCTATCTAACTATTCTATCATATGTTTAAAATGAAAGGATTAACAATAATCCTCTGTTACTATAGCTCTAATTACTGTATTTTGCAATGAAACTGGACAATGTCTGACCTTATATTTGTATCTGTTTAGTTTAGTTTAGTCTAGTTTAGGTGAACCATTGAAGACCTTGGCTATGATAATGTCATGTCCCTCTAGAGAAGACGCAAATGTTGAATGCAAAAGTGAAATTAATCTAAAAATCGAGTGCAAGTACAAAACGTACCTCATAGTCAGGATTTGGGACAGGTGGAGCCGGGACTCCTGTACGGGCAGAAGAGGAGGACAGACATAGGAATGTTTAAAATCACTTGTGCTATCAGACTCAGTTCCTAAAAGGACTTCTTTATAGTTGATTGTGCATGCTTACAGATGAAGTATGCGTTACTTTATGTGTAAGTGAGGGAAACCCAAACCAGATTTTACACTGTGCTTATAATAACTGAAAAAACATTTGCATTGTAGCTGCATGGATAGTCACTAATCCTATTTCTCAAGTGCAGATCTGAAAAATCTGCTTTTATCAACACTAAAAGATACATGATTAAAGTTTAACTCCAAGACCCATCAGCTAGCTATTAACTTAAATACTGAAACATGCTTGAGTGAATTCTTACCTTTAGAAGTTTGAGTGGGTACAGCTGAGCTCTTCTTTTTGGTGCACCTGTAGATAATGATCATCACAATTGCTGTCCCTATCACGTCCACAGCAATGGCCAGCCCAAACAGAGTTGCGTCCACCTCAAAGCAGTTCTCACAGACTTGAGGACAAAACACAGCATTAAGGAAACTAACACAGACGGCACATCATAAGAAATGTTGATTTGTTTTTTATTCACTCACCCTTTCCTTTCACGTAGAAATAATATTTTTTTTCATTGTATTTACAGAAGTATAGGCCTTTAGTTATCTCATTATACGTGACAGTATACGCAGTTTCTTTAAATGTAGTATCTTTTTCTTTGAAGAACCAGCCCCCGTATTCTGGACAGGTCATTGTGAAGTTTTTTCTCCAGAATGTTACTCCTCCTTAAAACACAGATACAGATATTAAGTTGACTTCAGTGCACTTGCTTTATTTGATTTTTTAATTTCATCTGGACCCTTCTCCTTAATTTATTTTTAGGGTGAAAGGATTATGATCAGAGAGATGAGGTGGGTTTGACTCAACTCATATTATATAAATATATTTTTATATAAGGAAAAGGACAAACTAAACTTGTAATCAAAACAAAAACAGGTAACTAGGTAGCATAATACATAACAAAAAAAGTAAATCAAATGATCAGAATGAAAGAAGTATGGAGGATGTAAAACAAAGAAAAGTACACTGTAGCAGTTAAGGAAATACAGGAAATTGTTTTAAGTTGCTCTTAAATGTCATATCTACTGTCATAAAGTCAGTTGTTCCAAATGCAGACCATATATTGAAAATGTATAACTTTAAAATATTAAGTGAAATAAAATAAAATATAATTAACAACTGATATTTACCTTCACCAGCATCAACGGTAGCTATGAACAGGAGGAGGACTGCAAGCGCGGCCCGAACACACATGCTGCTCATTTTCTTCACACAACGTCTGTTTTTTTTGAGTTTGTACTTTACAGGTCAGATTTGTTAATGTATCCGCTACAATATATATGAAACATCAAGATTCTTGTGCAATAAGACAAAAAAAGATTTCAAAGAAAACACTTGGTTGTTCACCTCCGTCTTCTACTTGTTCTGTCTATGCTCTGTTTCTCTCTCTCTCTCTCTCTCTCTCTCTCTCTCTCTCTCTCTCTCTCTCTCTCTCTCTCTCTCTCTCACACACACACACACACACACACACACACACACACACACACACACACACACACACACACACACACACACACACACACTGCCCCCCACAGGAAGTGTTTGTTTTTTTTAAAGATGAATTCATGTTGAGACTTCAAAATGACAAAGTGAAGTCAAACTTGAGCATGTTGTATAACCTATATTTGAGATTTCTGACTGGTTCTTAATTGTAAGATTTACTCAGGAATGTGTAACTGTAAGACTTTTATTTGTATTGCCAACTACTGACTGTTATATAATATACAATACCCTCTGTTTTATCTCTGATCATCATTTTAATTTCATAGCAAACTTCATGACCCTATTTTCTTAGCAAATTATAAAGTTGATATGTTGCAGTTAAAACATGTCAAATATCTGCAGGTCACAATTATGGTATTACAAATGTCAACATTTTTAAATTGACTTTTAAAAACTTGTGGTGTTAGAACTTAACAATAAATATACCTTATTGCAATTTGATGCACTTTTATGCTCCCAGTCACACGCAGTTAAGACCTGAGTACCTGGGTTTTGGTAAAGTCACAGACATCAAGGTGCAGCTCTGCCCCCATGTGGTTAAAACAAGCCAGTTGGTATTACAACTTCTGTCCAACTTCTGGCTAGTTTCCATTAGAGCGAAGAACTTCTGAAATGAAGTTATCACTGTTTGTTTCACAGTGAAGGCAGTCCGATCAATATCTGCTTTCTTGTGTTTTATCTTTTTTTAACTGCTTAAATGGAATCATCTTGTATCTCTGACAAATTCAGTTGATTTAATTACCTGATTTTAAAATAGAATTTGAGGATTGAAGAATCATTTTAATGAATTCAGTGTGATCCTGGAGGTCAGGAGATATGTTAATAACGTCACAATCATCCTACAAATTTAAGTCATAATCCCATCATAAAGAGAAATTAAATGCCTGAAATGTCACACTGACAGCACTTAGATGATTCATTAGATGACATACAATGTCTTTTACGGCTGTGTTAACGCAACAGCTTTGGTATGGAAAGTTCCGTCTGTTACACAGCAGCAGAACAGGTATAGTGGCCGTCAAGAATGTGCGGGTCTTTAGTTTAACACCTGTGTATGTGTGTATGTGTGTGTGTGTGTGTGTGTGTGTGTGTGTGTGTGTGTGTGTGTGTGTGTGTGTGTGTGTGTGTGTGTGTGTGTGTGTGTGTGTGTGAGAGAGAGAGAGAGAGACATAGAGATAGAGAGAGATAAGATGGCAGAGAGGAAAGTGAATGACTGTTACTCCGCCCGAAAATGTGGTGGGAGGGTGCTGAAATGAGATGTATGAGCGCAGCGGCGAGTTGGGACGCGTCTTAAGACAGAAAAGGTGGAGGAGAGGACTCTGCGTAACTTCATGTTTATATCCCTCTCTTAAGGGTATCCACAGACTTATCGGCGGGTTTTCCTGGCAGTGAGTCGGCGGAAGAGTCTCAGTGGGTTAGTTGACTTGCGGTCTCGTGGTTATCGGACAGTCTGCCGTCCCTCCAATGTGCGTAAAAGGGCTTTGTTTGCTCACCGTCCTGTCTGGACTCGCAGCTTCAGGTGAGAACCCGGTTCAGTGTGAGTGTGTTAACCGAGGAGTTATTGTTCAATACTCTAATTGTATTGAACATTCTAGTGTGATTTATCTAAGTAGTTATTTTTTGCAGTTTTTAAATTTAAATTATTATTTTTTTTACCAATAACACATTGTTTCGATGCCTTTTTCCTGCTGGGGTGAATAGGTCTACACAAATATATCAACGGATTAGATGAAACAAAATGTCTTCTATCAAACGAATGTGTCTGCTTGGCTTGTTTTTGGTTTGTTTTTGCATCAGGGTTTTCCAAAAGTTTGCTTGTGTTTTTTTCACATCCCAAGGGTGATGTTTACACGTGACTGGATGGCCGTTTAGAGACTCACTGGACAATCAATTTTCAAAGTAAAAGAGAAAATCCTGATTGTCTGTCCATTAGTGAAAGCTCCGCGGGGACCCTTTACCTCCATCTCTGCGCGCCCGTCGTGCGTCATTGGGAAGTGGAAAGTTTGGCACAGTGGCACCGTGTAGTGGGTCTTTGAAGAATTCCTGTTAAAGATATAAAACAGCAATCAGCAGGGGACTGTTTCTATTTTTTCTAGCGACATAATGACTCTACAGTAGGCATCAAATCCTGGCTGCATTGTGTTTTGGTTTTCTGCAAACTCCTTTCCTGCTTTTTAATGTACATCCGCGTTCACAGAGACTGTGAGGTGGCCCGCTGGCGCAGATAAGTCAACCTGCTTCCCGCACAAGGGGGTACAGGATACGCCATTTAAATCATCATTTACAAGACACACAACCATGGAAACACACACTAAGATGCCCGATTGGTACACAGCTCACATCTAAACGCTCTAATGGCACTGCTAATGGAAACTGTTTTAATATAACCAATGGCTTATCAGTGGCAATTCATTCAGCAGGTCTGGTTGTTTAACCTTGAAGTAATCTGCGTCCATCTAGGTTAAGTGGATTATATTGATTGATCATGTCCATCTACTGCCAAAGCACCATGTAGGGATTTACTATAGTAGCCAGCTGCTTATGTTTACAAGGATCATGTGCCCGCATATCAGTCAAAACAGGCCCAGGCTGACAGACAGAGCAGGAAGATATCTGAATATACTGTGTGAATGAGAGGGATACATAATCCAATACAGCATGTAGGAAAAGCATGTTGAAACTGATTAGAGCTCAGCAGCATCTCACTTCTCAAATCTGTTATGCTGCAATCTCTTCTATTGCTTTTTCGCTTTATTGTATTTGCAAAACGAGACGGCATGATGAACAAGCTAGCAGACATACTCATCTAATTTTCCTGAGAAATCTAAGGTTCCCCTTCAGGTACACAGATCAACATGTTTACACATCGGCATGCCACTGTTTTTACACGATTTGCACTTCAAAGACAGTTTGTGTCCATTTACTTTTTCAATTTCAAGGAGATAATGACCAAACAGAATAATATCTATCTCATCCTGCTGCTTCAAATATACTCACAGCAAGTGTTGCAGTGCACCCTTCATTGCCATAAAAGTTCAACACACAACTCCTTTGTGTATTTTGTGTTTTGGCATGAGTTTAGAAAAATCCTTTTGTCTATAACTTGTGTCAAGTTGCTTTTGGAAACAATGTATTTGCTTCTCACAACACCGGAATCAAATTTCTTTCTAGAGCAGATATGATCATTGCCAGATTTGGACTTTTTATATTTATTAGGTGTGCAAGATGAAATGTAAACTGAGGATCAGTGTAAAGTGTGTGTGTCTTGTGAGTCTCATGGAGGTGGAGGAAATCACAGTCGAACACCCCAATATTTTGAATAGAAACAGGACAGCTAATCCCACTAAAAAGTACTGAAACAGGATTTCCAAGTTGAAAATCTTTAGGTATGGGACCCAAAGAAAACACTGGTTTCTGCTTTGTGTGGTCTCAACTGAGTTGTGCAATGTAGTCTGTGCCGTTTTTTTAACTTCACCTTGACCTGTAAGCAGAAGCCTTCAACAGCCATACTTCCTTTGCAAAATCCCAGGAAAATGCCACTACCAAATGAATCTGTATGTTGTAGTATTTCAGCACTGGCTCTTTTTCATATGTTTAATGCAAAAGCAAGTTCAGTAGCATCTTATATTTGGCTGGCTAATTAGAAAACTTGGCATAAACTCAACATTTTTTCATCCCCATTGTTGATGATAAATCCGTCCTTTTTGTCTCAGTACTTTTATTCAATACCTTTTGTTCTCCTTTAAGATTTCCTCCTTCAACAATAACTCTGAAAAGCTCACTGGCTGACATGTGCAAACCTGTCCTGATTTACAGGTTCAGCAAACACACATGTACACACACATGTACACACACATGTACACACACACACACACACACACACACACACACACACACACACACACACACACACACACACACACACACACACACACACACACACACACACACACACACACACACACACACACACACACACACACACACACACACACACACATTAGTTATTTAGGCTTTGCTTTAGCTCTGTGGGTTTACAGTAGATGAGCAGCCTCTTGTGTCTGTTTAGTGGGATATAACAATTAGATCTCTGCCACAGTGTCTTTAATCTCGACCACCGTTACAGATCAGCTCTACAAAGCATGTTTGAGGTTTTTGACAAGCTGTGCTGTGTTGACACACCTTGGAGGACGTCTGGCCTTTGTGTGGGTAAAGATGGGATTGCCTTGGGGTGTGTAGAGGTGACAATGACACGTTCATAAGCAAACATGTGCAATGCCTGACACAGCAGGCTTAGGGTGCATCTGTGAAGTGTTTGACAGTGAAGGCAAGGCTCTCCCTGTATAATGAATAAACCATTCAACTGTGCTCAGCTTTGAGTGTAAACAGGGATTGAAACAGGGATTGAAACACATTTCTCCATGAATGGCAAGTGTTTGCAGGTTCACCCAAGGTTTTAGTGCGCACATCTTCATCTGAATTTGTGCAAATGCAAAAACTAGGCGCCTAATTGTGAGCACGGCGTTCTGTTTAGTCACATTCTTACAGACTCTGTTGGTTTGGCAACTGCTCTCAAGATTGTTTAAAGCTACCGTAAACAAGGAGATCTTCCAGCTAAAGGAATACCTCCATTAAGTTTACGCAACATGTAATAAATCAACAGTTTCAAGGGAATACCAGCTGTTTTTTCTGAGTTGCACTGCAGAAAGTGAGGGCTTCTCGAAACATTTGCCATCAGTCAATTCATTTTGATTGAATACAGAGATGGCAAGATACAACCTTTTTTTTCAGTCCCAGAGCGTAGTCAATCCACCCTTTGACAGTGGTGGTTGTCGTCTTGATAAAGTCGCACAAGGCACCCTTTAGTATCTGTATGAGATGAACCAGGGTTTTCAAGTTAACTCCTATATGTACATGTAAACACATCAGTGTCATTATTAGATCAAAACAACAGATGTATTAACATATTGAAAGTCTGCTACAGGTAAAGGTGGCTGGATCATGCAAAACCCAAGCTGTTCAATGGGGGGCCGGCGTCTATGTCTAATTTAAAATCAAAAGATAAATAATTATTACCAATGGCGGTGCATCCATAGCTAATTTGAGCCCAAGGCATGATTTTACTTTTCTAAACCTAACCTGGTGACTGGTTAAGGTGTTGTCCTTCAAGATTAATTGTAAAAGACTGGTTTGGCAGAACCCACAAGCTTCATTATAATAACACAGGGGCTTCTGCCAAAGCGGCCAAATGTCACGAGTAGGGATGAGATCATGTTGCATAATGATAGAATTTCCTTACTTTGTTAATACATATCTTGTTTAGAATCTGACTTTCGTACTTACATCAGAGTATCCAGTAAATGTTTTTTATAACCCTGACTATTACATAATGGCTCGTTATTGAAAGGATAGCAGAGGCAGCTACTTATCCGGTTTGCTCACTAATTATCTGACACTGTATTCAGCAATTTAAATGAATGAGAGTGTAGGTCAAGAAGAGACGGGGTGGGGCAAATGGAAAATAGGATGGAAGTGTTTGGTGACATTTGTACTCTTGAATATTCTTTTCACTTATCATACATTTCTATTTAAAGAATGTGAGATGAACGCATACAAGAGTTTTTAATTGGTTTCGGTCAGAGTTCAGGCTTTGCATATTTACAAAAACAGTACAGCATGTCCGGTCAGTTTCTGTCTTTGCCTATACACAGAGTAATATGTGATATGAGAAGGAGACTGACCCTTTTTTGTAAAGTTAATGGTTTGCCCCTTTAAAGCTGAAAGCAAGGAGTAGGCCTGTAAACTCCTCCACAGTGTAGTTTCTGATGTGTATATACTGTATATTATCTTTTGCTAATTTATTCATGTTCTCAGGGGCAGAGATGGAAGTCACAGTGGGACTGGATTTAGTCTGACTCATACCACTGCAGGATACTAAACACATGGCTAGACTAGATTGGTAGTAAATATGTGAAATAAAGTTGTCTTTTGAGGGTTGGACTCGTCCTTCCGTCACGAGCCTGTGGGTGTGTTGAATCGAAAAACGTACACGTCGGACCCCCCCACAGGAGTTTGTAATCCCAGGGAAAAGTTGTTGAGTCAGCTGTAAGGTGGGAGTGGAAGGGGTTTGATGGATTAAACTCTTATCCTCACTCACCCGCTACACATTTCCTCTGAATGCCACCGCCTGATGAATTACAATTGACCTGGAGGCAGCAGGAGGGGGGAAAAGGAAAAGGAAGAAACAGTTTGAAAAGAGATTGATGTTTGGTCTTTGTTTGGACTGACCTTTAGAGTGTATTCAGACAAATTTGTGTAGTTTCCTAAAGTATGGCACAGTTTATAATATATATATGCATGAGCTGTGCACATTTTTGACATTTTCATACAAAGAAATGCCAGTATTTCTGAATTCATGAGCAAAGAGTTATACCCCTTAATGAAAGCTTTTAGATTTGTTGTTATGTCTGATACATCTTTCTGGTAGTGATACTTTTCATACTGCCATGGAAATGGTCACCATCTGTGAAAGAAAGTAGCAGCAGCTGCGGAAAGTCAAACTCCTTCTTCAAAGAAAGTCTGTTCAGACTGATCTGTTGGGTAGAAAAGAAAATTGTGAATTGAAAAACCTGACCTTACAGATTTGGACTGACAAATATTTTTAAAGGAAAGGTCGTACTCGTGCTCTGGAATGTGTAGGTGTTTGCTCTCATCATACATAACAAGATCTGGAATGTAGATGCCTGAATATTACACCTGTATGTGATAATTGCATGTATCAGTCTGAAAAAAACATGGTCATAAATATACTGCTTTGACAACCATTGATGTTGGCCTTGACATGGCTGCCAGTCTGTGGTCATTTTCATCCCAAAGGCATGTGGTTGAGGATCCAGACCAGGCAAGTCAATTTCTTCTAGTGGAAATCATTTCAGTATGAACCTGGCTTTGAGCACTTATACATCGTCATTCTCAAACAGGAAAAGACCCTGCCCTAAACTGTTGACACAAGCACATTATTGTACAAATACGTTTCTATGCTGTAACAAAACCATTTCCTCTAAAACCATGAAAACAGCCCCGGAGCAAAAGCAAAAAAAAGTATACGATAACACCCCGTGCCATACATTGTATTTGCTTGTGTTGGCATAACTGCATGTTTATGATTCAAAAATGTGAAAACCGCCTAGAGAAAATGTACAGTACAGTATGTTACACACAGTGTTTATGTCAGGGGTTCCCTCTTATTACAACACTCAACACTTGCACTCTACCTCGACTTTGTATCGTTATCCTCTGCGAACACACGGTTACCTGAACCCGCTATTCCCAACCCTCAGACTAGCCCTGCATGAAAGACAGGCCTTGTGAATAAACAAAGAAACTAACCTGGGCTTGTGAAACCTCTCACAAAGGAGAGAAGAGGTTCTTTGTAATCCACTGAGATCTCTGTGTGTTTGCTCCTGTCCTAAGTGTTTCCTCCAAAACCGGCGTAACAGAGAATCAGGTTTCCTCCGGTGGTCCCTTTCTTTCTGAGCCATAATGAGGAGAGGAAAGGCACAAACACACACGGTCTAGGAAATAATGTAATGAAACCAATTTCCTGATTCAGAGAGTCGTGCCAACTGCTTAAAGTTTCCAGTCATTCCTACCTTCTCTTAAAGCCCAAGAAGACTCAACATCCTCTGTGCCAATGGAAATACCTGGCCTACAGTGCACAAAGAAAGAAAACAATTCTTAAACAGTAATTGTAACAGTTTGTTATCTCCAAGGTATCTGGAAATCATTATGTAGGCCACTGTTCAATCAGGGATATTTATAAACCGTTGACTAAAAACAGCTTGGTTCCCTTTGCTTTCCCTTTGCTGTTTATAAATCTGTATGCGTATGAGAAAACTGAATCAAGAAGCCCGCAAGATATAAGACAAAAAAGTTGACACAGATTTGGATTGTGCAATAAGGCAACGATGTTTTTTCCAATCTTCAGATTTAAAAAAAAAGATATTCAAAGAACATATTTAGAATACCAGAGAATGTTTGCTGAGCAGTTCAATATCCTGAGCATGACTCTCTGAAGTGTGAAACTCACCCAGACCAAACTGAAAATGCTACATTTCTTGAAAAGCCCCTTATGGCAACAGTTCACAGTTCTGTTTGTCTGTTATCAAGTCAAAAAGCTAAATAAAAAACATGAATGAAACTGTAAAGATTGCTTTAGTGCATTTATCTGGTCTAACATCTGCGGCTAACTGGCTAACTAGCTTACTATAGCATCACTTCTAAGGCCAAACACTGTTTAAAGATCATGAGACACCTGAGATATGGTGAGCCAAAGTATTTTCTTTTAAAATTAGAAGTTTTATTTCCTTTGATTTGCATTTTTCCATATGATGCTGAGGTCCTTCTAAAACAATTGGTCGTTAGCAGTGTAGGATGACGACTGTTTACCTGGGTCCAGTTAGCTTAGCAAAAGCCTTTTTGCATGTTATCATTTATCAGATCCCATGATTAAGATATTTGTTCAGGGATTTGGTTTTAATACATAGAGAAAGTAGCTGACAGTGATGTACTAATCTTTTGGAGCTTACTCTAGCTTAATAACATTTGCTAGTGACAGTGGTCGTTTTAGCAAAGCATGCTTTTGTCTACCTCTACTTTTTAAACAAGATTCAAAGCCACCATTATCTTAATTATAGGCATAGTGACAGAAAAAGCGTTGAAGGTCTTTTTTCACAGTTAATTCTGATTAATATTACATCACTATTCATGCATTTAGTAGAGTCTATCCCACTATAACTAGCACAGTGAGTCTAAAGACACCATAAAGCATGGTAGAGGTTATGCAGTTGTAAACCTGCCTACACTCTTTGACATTGGATGAAATATTATATGGTCAGGTCAAACACTACTTGATATTTCTTTCTTATGAAAGCTTTTTTACAATCTTGGGATGACTGCCAAACCAAGCAAACCTAATCTCACTAAAGTGGGCCTGTTTGATTATATACAGTAGATGAAAGTATTAGCCCTCTTTGGCTTCAGACGTCCACTGGACCCGTGCAGATTGTACCAAGTAGTGTTGACAGGCGGGATCAAGTGCATTAAAGGTTCGGCAAATTCATTTTATTGTGATATATTGGACATATTGACAGATATTATGGACTAATGCCAACACCGGTAAATCTAGTGGAGAATTTTTGTGTGGACTTGTGCCAACAGCAGAGAGATCCATGAGACAAGCCAAACACCAGACATACAAACACACACCTATACACACAATACACACTTGCATAACAATGGAATGTAATATTACGACATGTTCCTTATAATATATTACGACATTTTCCTTATAATTAGGATTACACACCATAATTAGGATACATGTATATATTTGCCTGCACTTTGGCCCTTCCGTCCTACATAGCTCCATCTTAATATGCCGTGAAGGTCCTCTCTCTGTGTCTCTGGATGCTGGGTGTGGTCAGCATTGGCTATGCAGGATGTTCAGATATAAACAAGGGAGCAACTTTGACTTTGCAGAGAAACATGCTGGAATAGAATAATGGACAGACAAACAAGCAACAACAACTGTTATCTTATCTCCTTCTGGCAGACTGCAATTATGTAGAAAATGCATTTTCCATCATGCTGTTATCCTCTTGCTCCGTCCATAAAGCACTTACTCTTTCATCTACTCAATCACTCTGCTCTTGTTCATCACTTAGGCTCACTCTTTCATTTCTGCGTGTTCATTTCTCTTCTATACTTCTCTAAATGAGTAAAAGTGCGCACTTCACTCATGTAAATGCATGCATCTTCCTCGGCAATTAGAGCTCGCTAATGAACAGTTAAACAGCGATCATGTACTTTTGGCCTTGGGGAGAAATTAGTACTGTAATTGAGGCACTGTACATACCCCTAAGTGTTCTGTCATTCTGTTAATATGCATCCTGCCTTTAAAAAAACCTAATTAACCTTAATTCTTAATCAGCTCAGCTCGCATCAAAGGACTTCGTAGTCGAAAGCGTTTTACTCCTTTGTTGTTGAAAGGAGATTAGCAACGCTTATTTAAATTCATGTACTGTAAATAGATTGGTTAAAAGAGGAAATTTGAAAATGAGGTGTTGGCCTGGAGGACCTGCTTCCTCTCCTGATATGTGAAGCATGATGAATCATTTCAGCTTTAATTATTTTATTGCTCAGCTAATCTTCTGTGTGCACTATACCCACTGAAATAGGGTGGTAGAAATAGAGGGATTTGATGGTGGATACCTATTTGACGAATAATAACGTTTTTTTAAAGAGGTTTCCTCCCCTCTACTCTAACCCGCTAGCTTGTGGCTCTTTGATCGGCAAAATGCTCATGTCAACATGTAGTTGTTTTTGTAGGTACATTTACAATGTGCCCTGTCTTAGTTTAGCATGCTAGGAGGCTACTTTTAGCTATTTAACACTAACACAATAAGAGAAGAGGATGATGGAAATTTCATTGGTTTTTGGTCATTAAGTTCAGTATGTCAACCTCGTGGTTCTAAATTAAAAGTCAGAAGATTACCAAAGTCAGTATACTATCTAGAGTTGTAACTGGCTGTACTAATGCAGTCAGCATTGGTGTTATCTGCCTAATGATTATTCTAAACACAGGCATTTTAACCACTCGCTGCAGTATTTCCATACACTCTGCCATGTACAGCTTAGGAAGAAAGAGAAAGGTTCAGAGAAAGCTTGTTCCCTTTAAAGTCTAAACGTCGAAGCATTATGCATTTAAACCTGTTATTAATTGATGTCTGTGCTTTCTTTTATAAATCCTTTCTATATTATTATTTGTCTTTCTATTTCAATAAAAACACAATTCCATGTCTGGTAAACACCACACCACACCGTGTACAAAGACAGACATTCCTTACAGTGTGTACGCTGACTGTATTGTTCACTCCTCCCAGGTTTCATCGAGCTCATTTAAAACACATTAGGCTGTTACAGCGCTGGCCTGGCGATGAGAGAGAAGCCTGTCTGTTATTAATGCTGTGCGGGGGCTGTCTGGTCGCCACACTCTCTCATCCCAGGCATCAGGAAACTCTCTCCAGCCTGATAAGCAACAGAACATGCCTGCTCAATGTGTAAAGCTCCTGCTGACATTTTCCCAGCTTGCTCCATCGTAAACGCTCCTTGTGATTTTAATGCAAGCTACATGTCTCAATTTAGCTTCCTTCTTATTTCTATGCCTTGAGACTTATGGTACCATTCAACAAATGGCAAACCCAGCTAAAATCACATTTTAAGCTTAATCCTGTCTTAAATGTTGAAAATATTTTAAATCCTAAAATGTAACTAAATCAAATACATCACTGTGAAGTGGTGCAGAGTATGCTAGACAGCTACAGGTCACATCTGCCCTATTTTACATCAGACTACATAGTAACCCTGTATGATGTTGCTGATTGCATCTGCAAAAAATGAATTATCTTGCATATAAAACGGAGGTCTGGGATGCTGTTTGCACTGAGATGATACATCGAGCCACAGACAGCTTTTCTGTCAGATTGAAGAGTCTCGGATGGAGTTTGGCTCGTTTTGCAGGGCCCTGGAGTGTGCTAATGACGTTAGGACAGGTCTTGGCTACCCTGTTTTCTGCAGACGGATAGTCTGCTGTGTGCGTGGGCATAGACTTGAATATGGCTAGACATGGATCCTCATATTATTAAGGGTATATGGAGCTCTCTCTATAAATAGACCAGGTGACTTTGGACTAAATAGCCTGCACATATGCTTCCACAGGGACCCATACTCACAGGGTTGCCTTAGAAAAAGGTTATATTTACCTGGAAATAAACAAGACCCTGCAATATCCTTGAGATGGACGCATGAGCGACTGGTTCTTGATGTAACCAGTTCCCAGACAGGAACTCAGCATTAAGTATGTCTCTTTCCTAGACAGTGCATGTGTATACCGGTGCAGTGTATGTGTGTGTCAGCACTAACTCCATCCTACGGAGCTCCATCCATCATTATGTGGAAGAGCCAAATCGTTGCCAATAGGTCTCTCCACTCTTCCAGTCCATTCATTTTCCATCTAATAGGTCCACTGTAAAGATTGATATAGTTCATATCTATATAACTTACAGCAGACCTTCAATTTCAGCCCTGTCTCAGCTGATGTAGTGTAGTTAAAGTGGCTTTATTCATTAAATGTCACAGATTTGGTCTACTGATATGAAATCATTTTGGATTTTCAGGATGCAATGAAGCAGGTGTTTGAAAGGAGATCTCTTACTGAACCACCCCAGGAACTAATTTTGTATTTTCAACATTCGGACCATTCTGTGGGATTTCAGTATACTGTGTCTTCAAATCTATGTACTGATAACTTAGAGTCAGTGATTTTCCTGCAGCAGCACTGCGTAGGCAGAGGTAGGGTCACTGGGTACATTGTATGCAGGAACTTTCTGATGACAGTGAATATATTCTCAGTCTGTTTAGGTTTTTTTTGTATATTTATGTGTTTCTTTCACAAAGCATTTATCCATGTATTGATTTTCCTCTGTGTGCGCTGCATTCTGCTTCTGAAGTTAACTCTGCTGCTGTGCCATATGTGTGTGTGTTGCAGGCGTGCTGCAGGTCAGCGGGATACATATATACACATCCGGGGATGTGGAGGCAGTTAATGGGACGGATGTCCGTCTGAAATGCACATTCCAGAGTAGCACCTCCATCAACCCCAATTTGGTTGTCATCTCCTGGAGTTTCAGACCCCTGAAACCAGGCAGAGAAGAGTCGGTGAGTGTATATGTGCTTGTGTTAATGTGAAAAAGTCAGATCAAACTTTCGTTGTTGTGTCAGGGAACATCCACCCCTCAGCTAACTGAAAGAGGAGTCGGTGAGTCATCGGACTCTCTAGAGAGTCCAAGCCAGCCTGTGTGTGTCTATGTGTGTATATTGAGAAAAGAGAAAAGAGATGCAGCAGGTCTGGGTTTACATCATTCTCCCTCCGTCTCTTTACCCATCCATTTCCATTTTTAGGTGTTCCACTACCAGCAGAAACCATATCCTCCTTTAGAGGGCATTTTCAGGAAGCGTGTTGCCTGGGCCGGTGATGTCATGGGCCGTGACGCCTCCATCATACTTCAACAGGTCAAGTTCACCTACAACGGTACTTACATCTGCCAGGTTAAGAATCCGCCGGATGTCCACGGCACCGTTGGAGAGATTCGACTCCGCGTCGTCACCACAGGTCAGCACTTCGATTTTCAGAAAAAAACGTTTTTACATAAAACCATAAACTCAGCTCTCACTGACATAAACCACATAAGGGACTACTGCATAATACACAAGTCTACGGTCTGCTAATCGCTCTGTGAGGCTGGTCTGATGTGTAGGCAGAATGATGCTGTAAAGTAAATGAAAATACTAAAATTGACCTTGTAACATGCTCAACATGTCAATGCTATCATGCTAATGTTTAGCAGTTACTGTATATCATGTTCAACAATGATCAGAGTTTTAAAATGCTATGTTTCCAAATTAGGGCTAAGGCCAATGTCCAGCTGAGGCCAAAGGGAATGTAATTAGTTCTGCTAATAGTTAGTGATGAAACAAATAATTCAAGGAATGGTCATTTTGACCTGATGATGGCACTACAGGAAAAGATAGAGTGTTGTTGCAAATAATCCTCTAGGGGGACATGACTCTTTTTACCGTCATCGTACAGTTGATGAGTCATTTTAATTCATCATCTCAGTCCTCATATGGTAGGATAGATACTTTGACAAACAATAATATTTAGTAGCAAAATGTAGACCTGTTGCCGGCCCTTAAGGAATTTTAAGGGGATCAACTCATCGCTACGATTCATCTTCTGGGGACCCTCAGTGTTTGTGCCAAATGTATTGGCAACCCCTTTAGTTGTTTTTTATATTTTACCATAATATATCCCATGGTGGCACTAAAGCTGCAGTGTTGTTGTTTCTGCCTTATCAAACAAGAAAGACTCAGTTTGTACTTTTGTTCTTTCTTTTCACCCCCAGCTTCTTTTTCCGAACTTCTCCTTCTGGCGTTAGCCATCGGGGGCGGTATCGCGGCTGTGGTCATCATCCTCATCATCATTTTGTCCTGCAGGCGGTGCAAGAAGAAAACACAGAGGCAGCTGGAAGGGAATGAGGAGGCTCCTCGCAAAGAGAGAAAAGACCCCACTGCGTGGTAAGACCAAGAGAAAGACAGAGGGAGAGGATGAGGGGATAGAGAGAGGAACAGAAGAATCATACACTTCCTCTCTCGCTCTCAATCTAAATCTGGGGATCAGGTTGTGTGGCGCTCCTTCTTGGGGCCTGGGGATCTTTTTCTACTGGACGTTTCACTTCCTTCTTCCTCTGCAACCCCAGTCTTTGGATCCCAAACCTGGACTCGGTTATGAACAGCTTTCAAAAACCGAGATAAATTGAGAATGTGCCTTGTGTAGGAAGCACTAGATACAGAGCTTTAGCCAGACCTGTGTAGCTTTTATGATATCACCTTGTGCCTTTCATTTCTGGAAAGAAACACATTTTTTATCATTTTTTTCTGCTCAGCTAAATGGGCTTCCAAACACATTTCCTGTTTAGAGTAAATGTTTTGATGATGTAGAGGTAGAACAATGGCCTATTCCCGCTGTCTACTTCCCTACTAATACATTCCAAACCCCAACATATTATGCCTTACAAGCTGCACGTTTGATATATTGTTTCAAGAAACAATAGAAACTGTGGAACAATGAATGAGCAGCTTTCTTACCTCAAGTGAAATTTTATTTTTATTACAAGATTTTGAGAAACCTTTTGAAACGCCATACATTTCTGAGATATTTATCAGTTAATCTGATCCGCTTGACTGCGGTTTTCTGAATCAAAAGCAAGATGAAGGTATACATTTGTGTTCGGTTTCACTGTAGTTACATGGGTCTGTTTTCTGTGGTGATTTTGGCCTGATGTTTAGACAGGAATGATCATGGTGCTATCAAATAATCAAAAGCTGATGGAAAGCAATTGTTGGAAACAGACCTTGCCTTTATAACAAATTCTACCAGAACATACTTAAATCCAATATACATTTTAAATGTCGTTGTCAAAGTCAAGTGGCAACTGTTTTTTTATTGGGCATAACCCTCTCTTATGGCCAATTGTCTGTTTTAAACATGAGCTGATTTAAGTCTTTGTGTCAAACTTTTATTTTTTCTGGGCATGTGGGACTTATCTTTCTCTCTTGGGTTTTCAGATCTCTCTGTAATAGCCATCCTAACTGGTCACTATCAAAACTGTGTTACTATTTTGAAACTCACTGGATTCAACCGGACTTTAAATGCCAAGTTCCTCAAAGAAACATTTTCAAACATAGTTTTCTATTGAAAAACTTGGCAAAGGAAGGAAATAGTTTTACCCCAATCAGATGCAGATGGGTAAACAAAAATTTGGATCCAGACTTTTCTCCCAAATGAGAACTAAACCTTGTGTGACACTTAACCCATTGTCGCTGGTGCTGTGTTTGTCCTGTCCCCGTTCTGTGACTTATGCACATGCATTGCCATAAATAATTAATGGATGTGTCATGCATGAATTAATACCCTGCTCTGTGTATGTGTGTGTCTGCTCTGTTGCTCCCCCTGGTGCATGTCTCCCTCTTTCCGCTGTATCTGCGTACGTGCGCCAGCCATCCAGCGAGGGCCATCCACCTCTACCTATCACAGACGTCCATAGAGATTGACAGTTCAGATGGCATGATTTCAGAAGCCAGCACCAAAGACCCCAGCTCCTCAGAGAGCGAAGGCCCAAGCTCAGACGACGAGGAAGATGATGACTCTGACTAAGGATGTGAGGACAAACAGTGCTACAGATACACTTACACTATCCAGGAAGCTCGCTGGAGGGATGCCCAGATGGCACCCATGGATTACGTACCATGGTTCTGCTGATAGGAGAATAGATGGAGAGAGTGCTTCTGCTGAGCCGAAAATGAGCCAATTGTTCAAGAATGGAAGGAAAACGGAAAGAAAGTTCTGTTTGAAAGTTTCTGAATAAAAACAAAGAGACTAGAGCGATAAAGATCAAAGCTTTGAAAGAGGATCAAAATACAGTAGCTTCGCTTTTAACAGAGCCGAGAAATCATGAAGCTGGCTTGGCTACTGTCCTGAAGGGAAAACAAGAAGACTCCCTGTTGTTTCAGACATGGCTCAGGCCAAGTTTGAGAAGTCAGTAGCAAAATAAGCCACAGCATGTAACTGGAAGAAGTAAGAATTACGTTTTTGTGCAACAATGAACCACTTAAGACCTTTTTTGCCATACTTCGCACACCATTTTTTCGGATTGGCTTTTAATTCTCTTAAAACCAGTGTGAACGATTCAGTGCCATCTAGTGGTCAGGTTGTAGATTGCGTCAAACTGATACCCCTTTGCTCACAAATCCTTTTCCAAGCCTTTCAGAAAAACAACGTTCTCGTAAGGTAAAGTAAAAAAGCAAAAGGCCCTCTCCAGAATCAATGTTTGGTTGGATGAAACATGGCGGAGCAACATATGAAACACCCATTCTAATTATACACCATCGAAATCATGTTATAAATACTTAATAAATCACATCCTACACATTGGACCTTTAAAAGGACCATATCATTTAAAATCTTCCAAAGTTACATGGCATAAAAGGTCTTGCATTTTAGTCCGTTATGCACAACCATCCTCATAGCTGCCAGTTACAGAGAACTTGTTAAAAGTAGTTTTATCTGCCAACAGTAGGCTGTTTCGACTACTTGGATAAAAGAGAAAAACTGTGATGTTGCTTTCAGGTTTGAAGGCCAAATACCACATTTAAGCACCTGTTCTTAGTGTTTATGGGAGTGCACAGTCAGATCTGAAAACCCTTTGATTGTAAAGTGTCCTTGAGAGCCTGTTTTTTCTCCTTACATCTGTGAATGCATCACAACTACTAACACATTAAAGTAACACTAGTCTTTCTTTCTTTTTATGACAAAATGTTGTATTGTTATACTGAGCAATGTTTTCTATTTTTTTTAGATATGCCATAAGTATTTTATAACGTTGTTTAAATGTCACTGTATGTTTGTTATAGAGCTTTTATATATAAAAAGATGTTTTAATGAAAATGCCTTTACATCTTTTATTGGGTCAAGTAAAAGGTTTCCACTCATAGGTGATCTGTGCAGACTCTAGCTGGCTCATGGGACAAATGATCGCACATAACGTGGATAGATTTGATATAACTCATCCATTATGTAAGAAATGAATCTTGTTATCCGTCATTTATTATGCATCATTATCTTTGATGCACTGTATTCAGTTGTATGTGTTTTACAGTTGGTCTTTCTGCAGAGCCCTTCTCTTGTTTACCTTTAGGCATTACTGCAGTGAATCATTTAATTTGTTGCAGGTCCAAAATGATTCTGTGACTGCAGTCTGCGTTTGCTTGTTTGTTGATTGAGATTGTTCATGACTATGAATATGTTACCCTATGTCTTTGTGTGAGTGTGATTGTGGGCCTATTTGTGTGCATTGATCAAAGTCTATTCCTGTGGGTGCAGCTTTAGTTACTGACTGACAGACCTAACGTGTGTGTGTGTGTGTGTGTGTGTGTGTGTGTGTGTGTGTGTGTGTGTGTGTGTGTGTGTGTGTGTGTGTGTGTGTGTGTGTGTGTGTGTGTGTGTGTGGTGTGTGTGTGTGAGAGAGAGAGAGAGCGAGAGAGCAGGGGGCAGAGCATGGTTGACTAACGTTTGAAAAAAAGAGGGACAGGGTGGGCGGAAAACCGAGTCTGTTTATCCAAGCTAAATAATTACATTTTGTTGTAGAGAAAGGCCACTAATGCTGAACAGATAAAACAACAGTAGGGTCTCGAGATAATCTTGTCTGTATCAACAAAGTGGCTGTTAATTACTCTAGCAGAGCCTAGATATTGGCCTCAAATTAATGTGGCACCTCAGTAATCAATTTGGGGTGTGGACATTAATATGTGAAAGGCTTATTTTGGGAGGGATTAATAAAGTTTCTTTAGCTTAAAAACATTATATTAGCAATACCTGGAACACCAGGCAGATATTACCTCTCTTGTGCCCAACACATCAAATTCCTTCTGCTTATATTATGGCCTGATTGAATACTTTTCTGGCAGGTTTTGTATCAATATCCATTTATCTAGCTGCTGCATCTACAGAACAATACCAAGCTTTATGAACCATGGTCCTGGGAAAGGTGTTCTCAACCATTCCTTGTGCATGGCTCACTTAATAAGCCATTATCTACAACAAACAAATGTATTACTGTAACTCACATGAGTCACATGTCGTTATTAATAGACTAATATTGGGTTTGTGTTATGCAAGTAAGGCTTGTGAGCAGTCTTTACAAATGAGGAACTTAAGTCAGTCTTTCTGACTCCCTCTGAGACTCGGTTTCTGTCTTGCTTTATCTCTCTTTCTCTCTTTTCCGTCTGCATTCCACACCTTAGGATGGGTTGTACCTGGCACAGGGTTAAGGAGAGGCACTAAATTCCTTTACACATACTAACACACACTCGTTTGCTCACACACAAACACACAGGCTTAGCATGACAGGTCACCAAAAAATGACCTTAGTATAAGTAAAGGAAGGAATGCCCCACACACACACACACACACACACACACACACACACACACACACACACACACACACACACACACACACACACACACACACACACACACACACACACACACACACACACACACACACACACACACACACATGCATAATCCATAACATCTAAAGAGATTTGCTTTAGTGTATTGAATAGAGTAGGGCCCTCCTATAGATAGTGGCTTGAGTGTCAGGCTGTTTTACTTGTGTGTGACAGCCATGAGAACAATATATTTGATGCGAAACCTTTTGAAATACACCATGTGTATTGGAGTATAGCAGATACTACTGGTCCTGCAAAGAGTGCATATAAATGAATGAAGAGACATCAAGAATTTCAAACTGTATTTTTTGGCTGAAGGATAATGGTAACATACACCTTCTGGCTCCAACAATTTAAATCACCTTTATTAGTCCCCCAAAGTGTTGACAACAGAAGAACAGGGCTCTTGTTGACCAGATGAAGTGGGGTGAGCCCCTCATTGTGACTCAGAAGATTTCAGCTGAAACTGATACCTTTCTACTGTAACCAGACAGAGAGACCCTGTATTCACACACAATACATAACACAATGTGTGTGGGCTTGTGAAAGTAGCCAGGTAAGAGGCATTAGATGTTATCTTCCAGTATGGGAAGGAGAGTCTCTATTAAACTCCAGAAGATTATATAGTATAGTTACACACAATACAACACTGCCAAATGCAGAATTATTGAACACTCCCTGTGTAAGGAAAGTCCTTTGACACAGCATCTTTTCAAAAATGGAAGCGGTATCCCTTCGTGAATGTGTGGGAACTGTTACATAATATTGTTAACAGATACATTACAATCCCTGCTGTGATAATGTATGCAGGGAGGAGCAAGTTTGTGCCAGCTCTCTTTAAAGTCACAGCATCTACAGAGATCTGCAATAAATGTTGCCGAACCTCAACACAAAGTACAGCCAGGTAAGAGCATGAAGCAAAAAAAGCTTTGCACATTACTTCACCTGTCTATTTAGAAATTGCTGAATGTCTGTAAGAGGTAGTAAAACGTTGATTTGACCATCATTTCTATCTCTACTATGCCTGTTTCCATCTGTTTGTGCCCTTTCTCCCAGTAATCATGTACATGGTCTGCACTAAATTAGAAGTCAGTTACGCAGTTATTCACATAAAGTTATTAATATCCATTTCATGACAGCCCCATTTTCCCATTCCCTTGTTGGAGAGCCTTTAGGGACATGTTTGTCTTCAAGTTCTGAGACTACTGTATTATTTGCTGACAAAACATTTTTGTTATGTTGCCATGGCGTTGCGTATTCAACTTGCTATTGTTTTAATTCTGTTAAATGCTGAATCAGATTGTGACACATATCTGCTGCACAGTGCATACGAGGGCGCAGAGTAACTGATGATTCTTACCCTATATCCTCTGATGTGCCCTGCAATTAAATTAGGTAATACAAGACAACTACAGCTTCTTTTTTTTTTCTGGATAGAGGAAACGCTCCTGGCAGACCAGATGGAAATAAAGATGATCACATCCAGACCAAAAAAAGGCAAATTAGACTTCAAAAGGACTCTGTATAAACATGAAGTGGAGAGATTAAGGATTACACCAGAGTAAAACTGAACCGGCAAGGGCTAGAAAAACAAATAACTTCTCCCATTAGAGATAATCACAACAGTAAAGACAGGAGACAGGGGACTGGGATAGAGGAGTAACGCTTAAAAATAGCAGGGGAGTCCCACAAGAGCATCAGTGGTTTTATGCAGAAGCTGGCCTGGGAGATAAGGGAAATACTGGGCCTCATCTCACGGGGCTTATAAGAGAGAACTGAGATGTGAACAGAGAAAATGGTTCAGGTTTTAATGTAATTTAAGTTTTGGTTTGACAGTATACATTTAAAATATGTGATTCATCTAGGGTACCATGCTAATGCTCTCATTCTCAAGGTCCTCATTTTGTTAGGCAAACTGACCAACTCACAAATACAGCTGAGGAAAAAATTAAGAGACCACTCCAAGCTTTTCTTAAATCTTTATCTCTACATGTGTAGCAGCCATTCCAGTGTCTGTTGAATTCCAAGACAGAGTAAAAATGTCAGTGGTTTAGAGAATACAATTGGAAAAAATAATAAAAAATAAAATGTTAACTCAAAAGACGTAAGAGAAACTGATAATGCTGAAGTGGTCTCTTAATTTTTCCCGGGGTTATATTATCTTAATATTACTATTATTTGTATTGCATTGAATACCCCCAACCCCAATTGTAATCAAATATAGCCTACAGTTCCTCAAAATTCCAAATACATGAAGTGACTTTAAATAACCTGAAACGCTTAGTTACTACTTTTTGTATTTCTATTTTTTTTAATTATTTACCTCTGGCTCCTTTGGGGTTTAATATTTGTTAAGTGAAAAAGGGTTGAGAGGTTGTTTGTTTTTTTTTCTTCAAAAAGGAAGCGTGTTTTTACACCAGTTTGACCCCATTTATGGCTGTTAACTTTAAGCGTGGTGTATTGTTCAGTCATTTCGAAAATGGTCTTAAGACAGGTTCACTTTTATCCTCCCTTAGTTTAAGCTTTAACTGGCTTGGTGTTGTGTTACTCCCTATGATCCATTTCCTGATACACCTGTTTGTCAGGTAGGCTACATTAGGCTCGCCAGCACGCAGTGAGCAGGCGCAACGGAGACACTGAGTCATGACAAGATAGATAATGGACGGAATTTTTTCGAGGGTTTGACGCAACTTGGCCTTTTTTTTTCATCGTCATGCGAGTGAACCCGTTTTCACATATTAAAATGCATCGACCTCGCCAAGGGAATACCGCTCTGAACGTAGTTTTGCTGCTGTATTTGGTCGGGTTTTTCGGTGAGTAAACAGGCCGGAGCTTCGCTTTCATATCGCTAAGTTTCAACACAAGTTTAACATAGAGAAACTCTTGTCTTTAAGTCTACGTCTGGTTTGATGTTTGTTCCGCTAGTAAGCCGGTATATTAGTCGAAATAAGGCATGTATACTATTTGAATTCCCCGTAACATTAACACACTAAATAGTTAAAGGTTTCATTTGAAGGCCTACACATTAATACAGCTTTACAGCTACGTAAACAATCAAATGACACAAAGCCTGCCAATGCTTAATTTGTGGGTGGTTACAATACAATTGTGCTGCTTGAGTCATGAATACATAAGACACAGTTATTTTAATGCTGAATAATGTTAATTTAAAATCGAAACATAGCCGGTGGACTTACCATGATAGTTAATATTAGCCTATCATGAAGTTGTACTACCTTTTCCTCAAATTACAAGTCATACACGTTTGTCAGTTTTTCTGTGGGAAATAAATCAACAATTGGCCATTTCAATCTTAATTTTAAATGTTAGGATAGCTTCCACTATAAATATAGAAACAGTGCATTGTAAAATTCTGACAACTGGTATACAGTAAGTTAAGAGCACTGTCTGTGTGCCAATTATATTACAAACATGGTTCTAAACTCTGGGTGGTTGTATGCTCACTCTTCATTTATCTCAAATGTTTTTTAAAGAATACAAATGGAAGAAATACTGCAAAAGATTTTGATGTAACCTAATCAGAATACAGGCTACATGAACGTGTTGCAGTTTGGTATGTTATAGTTTGTCTTTATTTGATTACACTTGTATTGTTGGCTACTTTTGTGTCCCAGAGCACAGTGTCTGCCAGCGACAGGAAATACTCATGTGGCCAGTTCTTCCTGCAGGGCCACAACTAGGGATGTATCACAACAGTATCGCTTCCTGTTTTGCGTTTTTTCTCTATTAAATGTCCACACCTATTGCAGAAACTAGGTGCCATTAAGACAAATACTGGTGAGCTACCACCTTTCTATCCCATCACTGATTTCTAGATTAACGCTATCTCGTCTTTGATATCAGAGTGGTTCGGCTTTCAATGATAATCTGCTTGATTTTCACTTTTATGAAGAGATAGCTTTGTTCATGTGGCCCACCCCGAGGTCTTTGTAGATAAAGCGGGCTGAAAACCTGATGTCTTGCAGATTATTTAGTATAAAATGAACTTTGTCCCTATCAAGGCGTTTGCAGTGTCAGATGTAAACAGTGGTGTCAGTCTGAGATCAGATACATCAGCTGATAGATACTCAATCCTGGGAGAAATAGCAATTTGAAACCTTCACATTAAAATGTAGCCCTGTTTTATTATGTCCATCTTGAAACGGTGTATTAAAGTCACAAATGGGGTGCTGTCATGCAAATATAGCCAGGTTTTCCATGATAGGTTCACAATAAACGCCAAAGGGACAGTGATGGTTTATAATGGTTACTTTGTTTTAGCCTCACTATCTAAACAACTACTGGATGGATTGCTGTAAAAATGGCTAATATTGGAAGAGAGAATACATTTGAGTGACTTTTTTGATTCTCCAACTACAACAGCAAGTTGGCTTTCATTGATTCAGTGAAAAACGTATATCTACTAGGTTTGTTGGCACTCTATTTTGTACAGACCTTCCTTGACTTCAGAGGGGAATGGGCATGATGTATAAGTTCTCCCCTGGCTTGGGCTTTAATGGAGCTATATGGGTGGCAACTTTTGGGTTTGAGAAATATTGTGGTTTTGGATGAATTGCAGTGAAATTAAGTACAGATTGGGAAGTTCCCACGAGGATACATGTAATAATAATAATTATCAATAATTGATGATCCCTGATTATTTATAGTGCTAACATGGGTGTAACTTGGGTTAATGGCAAATACCTTGGACTGACACATTCCAATCTTCCCTTTCCTTTGTCATTATCACACATTAGCAAATGTTCTCATGGTGTCATTTGAAGAAAAATGTGAACCTGTCAAACGTTATCTGCTAAAAATTTGCATGTCAGCATTGTCAATGTTATATGTCAATATGCTGACATTTAGCATTTAGCTCGAGCACAGCTGTGCAGACACGGACATATCCGCTTCCAAGTGTTTCCAAATGTTTAACTGGACTAAGTGATCATGGCATAAATAACTAATATGTATTCAACATGTGCACTTCGGCAGTAAATTCTGCAGTTTATGAAGGGGGGGGGGAGGGATTTCATTTCTTTGTCAATTTTTGGGGAATTTGTACTAGACCAGCTAGCCTAGCATGTTCAGATTCAACATCACATTAGAGCTGTAATGCAGTATCAAATTACCCAACACCTAACCATGAAAACAACTTATTAACGCCTCAATATCGCAAAACATTTCAAGGTTGCTCTGAAAAGTATAGCTGTCAGTATTCAGCTTTTGTTCATGGGGAAAGTTGAGAAAGTATAATTTGTTGCAGACATTGCTTTGAGTGCAGTCGACTGCAACTGCTTTTTGTTATTTATTATATTTCTTTGATGTTGGCATTCCAACTCTGGAACTGTTGCATGTCTATTTTCAACCATTGCATGAAGTGATAACAATAAAATATCTACAGACACAGGGATATAGCTTTATTTACACATTGTAGACAGATGTGTAGCAAATCTGACAGATACAACAAGAGAGGCTGGTGAGAATGTGTTTCAGTTGAGTGTCTATCACGAGGAATTTGCTGTGCTGACATTTTTATGCCACCACAATTTCTGTATAGTTGTAGCTGCTGTCAGGTTTTTATTTGCTATTTAGCCTATGGTAAGCGAGTTAAATGTCAAACACTGTTTCCTCTTTCTGGCTTCCAATACCCGTTTCTCACAGTTTTGAACACCTTAACGTAAATCTACTTATATATGACATAGTTCCTTTTTATTTAGAAATGTTTGTCCTCTGTATCACTCTAACATCATGTTTTTCTTCCCCTCCAGCCCCTTCCCTAGTCTCCTCCATCTCAGTGAGTACACCAGCAGAGCTCCATGCATCTAAAGGGGATTCCGTCACATTGTCCTGCACTTTCAAATCCACCAGTAGGCCAACCAGTAAGATGACTGTGGACTGGTCTTATAGGCCCCAGAGTGGAGGGCCGCCACTGACAGTGAGTGTATTTTTATTTTATAAACACTGTATGGCTAACCTGAAAAAGGGCTGAAACATTAATCATTTATTTTTCTTTTAATCATTTCTTAAATATTTTTGGGTCATTTTTAAGCAATAAATAAATAAATAAACTTCTCTTCCAGGCTGTTTATATTGCAAAGCAGAAAAGAAAAGGCAGCAAATTACACTAGATGAATTAAATACATATAGAGAAACTGATCTTTGACCGTTTTTAAGCACCTTAACTTGGGGCACAAAGGAACATTTCATTAAAAATACAACCAAATATACCACTGTCTTCCCCCAAAAAATTGATAAATAGACTTTCTCTTTTTAATAATAATACTTTAATACATTAATACTAATAATATTTATACTTTAGTACTTTTTTAATACTTTCATTGTGTCGCATTTTTGTTTTATCTCTACATTTAATGTTACATTAACCATATTGTTGGTATGGCTAGTTTTAACTTGTAACAGTGAACAACAAATTATATTTACTATATAAAGATTCAATTAATCAAGATAAGAGACACATGGCAGATTGTCCAACAATAAAAACAATCTTTGGGTTCAGCCCTTGACTGATATGTGTTTAGTTTTTCATGCTAGGGTATACTATTCAAACATCACTGACCATGTTCATTGTGCTTGTACGTGTCTTCCAAATGCACACTCTGTACAAGCATGCCTTGTTTGAATATCTGACTGCTTAATTTGCATTGTTGACCAGCTGTGTTTGAGTGACCATTGATTTGCGAACCTTCATGTTCACCTGCATCCTGCAGCAAACTCCGGTAAGTCTCGGTTTCTATGTAAATAAATACAGTGTGTACCGATTTGTTTGATCTATCAACGTCACTGTGGAGGTAATGTCCAAGACTTGCCCATCCAAACATATGCACAGCCTCTTTTTTGAACTGCCTCTCCGTGAAAACACAGCTGGTCAGCTACCATAATACCTTTAACTTCCTATGTGTTGGTCTCGTGGTCTTGTTCGAAATGCTTTCAGATGCATCCATCTCAACCCATAATTGCACTCAGTCCTCTAACCCTGCACACTCCAGGTTCAATTTGAGTGACCAATCCACTAAAAATCCACCACATAATTTAAGCAGTTCCATTGTAACTTGAAGATTGCCATCCAATGTGGTTCTATGTAATTGCATTCAGACCATGGGAATCCATAGTGTGGTAGCTGCAACCCTATATGCCATCATTTCCTATAGGAGCACTCAAGAGTTAAGTGGAGGCTAATGTTTTGTGGCTCCGCTGATATGGAGTGCTGTTGGTTTAGTCATTAGGATGCTGTTGTCTGGTCTAAAAGTGTGTAGGAGGGGAGCTGAAGAAAAAGTACATTTTTGAGAGGTTACTGTAGTGTGTTTGGCACTCAGCACACTGCACAGGTAGTAGTATATAGCTGTGCCAACTAATACAAGCCCATATTTTCTTGGACCCAGCCCAACAAGTTTGTTTTCTTCATCACAGATAAATATTGAGTGGCAGTTTTTTGACATGGCCCATAGATGGAACCAAGTCTGGAAGTTTTTCATTTCTATTCCTTGGCCTTCATTTACTTTCCATCCAATTTCATTAGGCTTTTTGGCTGCTTGATTGGCCTGTGTGTCCGCAGTCGTATATCACACTGGGAAAGACCATGAATAAGCATGCAAAAGGCGCCATCAGAAAATATAATTTTGCTGCTAAAGCTTTAGTGTCAATCTGAAGTGCTGCAGTGCTTCAGTGACTTGCATAATTACCTCAGTCCTGATGAGAATTCATTTTGTAGATTGGAGAGGAGAGGTTGAATGTTCAGTCAAATAATTGTGAGAGCTTATGGTAATTGGAGGAGCTGGCAATTGAATTCTGCTGAATAATGCTAAAAATATATCAATTAAGATGATCTAAAACTTAACGCAGGAAATGTTTCTTAATCTGTCAGGTAAGTGGAACCTTCTCTCTTAATCATCATATAGATTTGTAGGATAATTGGCCCCAGTTAAATCGTCCAATATCCTTGGCTGTGTTGCCACACCTGTCAATGGGTTTAAAAGGATCTTTGTTTCCAGACAGAGCTTACTGTTGTGAAATAGGTGACTTCAATCTGCTTTTGTGTAGACCGAGCGCTGCCAAGTCATCAGATGATCAGCCAGGCTTACGATCAGTCTGCCTGAGAAACGCAGCTCACAAACACACTGTCGTAAAACAATAAAACTATCAGTGATCGTAAACGTGATTCTGTGTTTGCTTTTTTTTTTTTTTGCCTCAGTTTATTAAAAGGCCATACTCAGATATCCATGTTGACATTGTTCCCAGATAGTAGGCAGTAAAATACTCTCTTCAAACTAGACATACTTCATTGTATAATCCTGATTTAGGGCTGCACCATTACATGGTAAATAGTTGTAAAACATTTTAACGCTAAGATCGTTTACACCTGTATTCCTATGTGGAGACCTGATAACGCAGGTTATACAGGATTTCAATACTTCTTTCCATCGTGCTTCCATATTTTATTATACAGATATTTTTTAAATAACCAGTGTATAAGAAACAATCTTAGATGTCTACATTATCTTACATTTAATTGTTTATTTTCTTTGTCTCATTTTGCTCTGCTTTGGTTTTTAGTACACTATGTATAACACATATTTATAGACTAGTATTCCAGCCACCTATACAAGAGGGAACTTTCTGTCAAATTAGGGATTTTTTGAACAGTTTATATGGTTGATCTCATTCTTGATATTTAGAAATACTTGCCAATATTGAGCAGATTTTGCTATTTGATATTGGCTGCGGTTAATAGCACGAGACCTGGAAAGCTTTTTTTATAGGGGGTACAAAAATGTGATTAACTTGGCAATTGCTGAGGAAGAGTCGATCACTCGGAATGTTGTTGACATAGATATTCATCCGGTGAGTGCCATGTAATATTAAATTATGAAATACTAAATAACATCGTGTCCATAGCAAAATGTCCCAGGATTTAAAAAAAAGAGTTGGGCAGAAACAAATGTTTATAATACTTATAATAATATCGCAAAAAGGACTTTATATTCAGATATAAAATAAACATCCTCATGTGGCATATCTTACGTTAATTGATGTGGAAACATGGCACATTTTGCAAAAGCCTGTTGATTCTGTTGGTAGAATGTGAAATTAAGTACAGATCGGGAAGTTCCCATGAGGATACATTTAAAAATAATAATTATTATTATCAATGATTGATGATTTCCTGATTATAGTGCTTCCATGCCAAAAAACGTCGGTTAATGACAAAGTGAATGTGAAGATAGTCGCAGTGTGGCGAACTCAATGGCATTGGCTTTTTCCCTGCTACCCACAATTCAACATCCAGGAACTACCATGTATAGATGTGAATGTTGAAGCAGTTGAGAAAAGGATAAAAGGCCAATCATCTGACCTTCATTGTGCATTTAAAGCATACTTTTTATCTAACAGAAAGATGCCCAATTGAATGTTTTTCTGTGTCTGAAGCCCCTAATATGAACGGAGCTGCATGAAATGACTGGATGCAAAAACGTCTGCAGTGTTTCCACAGGAATTCAATAACTCCCTCTCTGCTGGGCTTTGAGAACACAGATGAAGGCCATGTAGCTCTGATCGTATCCTGCAAATAATCTGAAAGCCTCTTAAAGTCTTCATGTTCTTTATCAGAGTCAACCAGCTCGCTACAGGACAAAGTAGGTAGAGTAATGACTGCCCACTCACATGATACTACTGTCCTTCATCATAATGGAAGAGTGTATTTTCTTGCCATTCATAAAGGTGGGACCTGCTCAGAGTAACTAACGCATCTCGCCAAAGGACACATCAACACGTTCACTGCAACAGCTTGGTTCAAAATGCAAATGATGAATGTATTCCCCATCAACCCCCCTGTCTCCTTGCACCTACACCATTTCAGTTTCCTGTCTGTGCCAATCGTTTTCACTTCGGGATTTTTGTCTGTCCAAGTTTCTGGTTACTGGTGACTAACTTTGTCAGTTAATGTATTGCACACAAGCTATTCTCTCTTAGTTTACTTTGTGACAAACACAAACTGCAGCAACTCCACATGTTCAATCCCCCCTTTCTCCACCCACACACTCAACACGCTCACTCTCCGGATGTCATATTGTGGAGAGGTCTGGGTCAGCTTCATGTGGGAGTAGCAACACGATGGATTTTTCAGTTGAAAACAGAATAGGTGGTAAATGTTAAACCAAAAGCTAAACTCAGTTTTGGAGACGCCACTCAGATTTTCTCTCTCAACGAGACTCATACATTATTTGCTCGGCATGGTGCTTGATGGGATTATTATTTTCATTTTTAAGGCTGATCACTCTGCTATCAACAATATTGCCGGAAGAAAATGTCCCACCACCATCTGTCCCACCACCTGCTGCTGCAGACGCTTTCCCTGAGGAAGTAAAATGATAAGTTAGATTGATGAGTGATGATCCTTATTAGATGTGCTGGAGAAAATAAGTGATCTTTGAGTAACGCTTTATGAGCCATTCAGGTGAGGCTGCATGAGACGAGACTGTGGCTAAAATATGCATGGTACTTATCCAAACACCTTTTTTTCCTCTCTTTATTTTTACCCAGCACAATATAGACTTAGATTTAACTCCATTCCCCCGGCACACTGTATTTGACCACACAATAAAATACTCTTTCTTTGTCCCTCCCTAGTTTTTCCACTTCTCCTCCCGGGCGTTTCTTCCGGTTGATGGTCAGTTTGCCGGTCGTGTCCAGTGGGAGGGAATCCCAGCGCGCGGGGAAGCCTCCATCATTCTGATCAACGCTACGTTAAATGATAATGGGACCTACACATGCTCCGTTAGAAACCCTCCTGATGTCCACGGCTCTCCAACTTCATACACTGTACTCACTGTCACACCGAAAGGTAAGAGTGTGCATATACACAAAAAGACAACAGAACCATTTCTTCACACGATGTCAGAATTCTTTAACTGCATATTAAGCCTTGTACAGTTAGAATTCCTCCAGTTATTATATGCTGGTGTGGTGGGTATTTATTCATCAAATGTGGATAAAGAATCAAACCATTCAGCTGTCTTTGCGGTATTTCATTGATAAAGACGCAGAATAGAGTTTGTGCTGCATATTTACAAACAGAGAGGAGAAATGGGGGGTCGAGCTTGCCGATAATGAAAGGAGCATTCTGGAAGTTTAGGGAGGCAGTATCAGGACGTTCTTGGTTCAAGAGTAGTTGAAGGTCAGACTGTTGTTGCACAAAGTGTATAACAACATCTTAATAAGGATTTTTCCCAAGCTTAGCAAAGACATGAAAGCTAGTTAATAGAGATAAACATTAGAAAGGGAGAATCACACAATGATATTATTAAAGTAAATACTTTTCTTTTACACTGATTAAATCCATATAGCATATCATTAAGAAAATATGGACTCTAACGACTCCGTCATGATGGATTTTCGCACGAGTAATCCATTTTTATCTTCTCAGATATATTATTTTTCCTACCTGTCCTTACTTCACCTCAGGCATCTGGATATGACTTTTCTCACATAAATCATATACTGTGTATATGCAGAGTCCGGGCTGAGAAGAGGATGTTTAATTTTCCACTGCCCAGCACATATTTTTTAGATAGCAGCCTCATCCAAACATCTCTTTGGTGTTTGTGTTAGCTGTCATGATGTTAGCTATATTGGCTCAAGCATGTTAGCCTCTGCTGTCAACAGGCTGGAGGTTGTGAGAGTCAGGGATGTTATAGTAGAGGGACTGTTTCAACAGTTCCTGACTGTTACACACATGTTTTGTAGCTATAGTTATACTCGGAACCATTAAACTAATCTAGGAAACATGACCACAGGGATTGTTTGGAGCAATTGTTTGTTGTTTGTTCAGGATAAAGCCCAGTAATGAATGGGCTTTAGAGGTGCCCTCTGGTTTCAGTGTTTATGCTAAGCTATGCTAATCAGCTGCTGGCTTCAGCTACCATTAACTGACGTGAGAGTGGTATCAATAGTTTCATCAAACTCCCTCCAAAAACGGGAAAACCCATTTGCCCCCAAATGCTGACCTTTTCCTATCAGGAGAATTTTAGAAGAACTGACGATAGTTTTGGTTGGACGCGATTATTTCCAACTTGCAGAGTGACACGTGTAGAACTACTGCATTCTGGGTGTTATCTATGCTGTACATGGGCATGTCTGTACAATACTGCTTGTGTAAGGTGGTTTTGCATGACGTCACGTGTATCATGCAAACAGCTTGTTAATGCGTTTCTAAAGACCTCCCCTCCTCCTCCACAGTGGCCAGCATTCACTTCACCGATGTTGCGGTCCTCCTCGCTTTTGTCCTCCTCCCCTCCACCATCATCACCCTCATTCTGATTGCTCGGATACTGTGTCCCAAGAAGCAGCGCGACCAATCGAAGGCCTACAGATCGCCCATAGAGGTCACAGAGGGGTGAGTGGATTTATTTAACCAATCACTGCAGTGGGTCTCCTGGGGGTAATGATAGTTATTGCAGGCTTGGATGGTTATAAATAAGCTGCTCGATTTTTTTATTTGATGAAGGTTAAATAATAATTAGATTTTGAAGATTTCGGTTGATATTCTGTTTGTAGAAAACTGATTTTATTGTGTGTAGATGTGCTGGTTGCAGTCTGATTGGAGCTGCTATATTCTATTTAAACTGAGGGAAGACAGCAAGATAAATGCCTGTGCTATTCTGTAATACATGTTTCACAGATGATGTAAACTCAGCAACAACTCCACTTTCTTGTTATTGATAATAATAAAAAGACTGTATCATTTATTTTTTTGCCCATCCTGCAGCCCATTCTTAAAATAAATGATTAAGTGTGTATTGATTATGGAGCATGGGAGTGTTCATAGAGACAGAAAAAAAGCCACAATTTACTGAACTCATTTGTGCGCAGGATATATCATTTCTTCCCTCAACTGAATTAAATAATATCTATATTTTTAATTAACATGTGCATCCAAGATAGCAATTTGTGGCTTTGCAATAATTAAATCGTTCCCATGTTTTGTTTAATTTGTGCGCACACCATTCGTGTTAATAAAGAAAGATGGCACAGCACACTCCGACCAATTAGACACAGCAGATAAATTAGATGCAGAGCAAACGGCTTTAGAGTATTGTATAATAACTCCTAAGCTTATAAGAGTGCTGTTTTGATTAATAATTGGAAATGCATATACATGCATAAACCCCTAACTCTTCCTCCTCCATCCTAAATACCGGTTTGTGAGGACACACTCACACTTTGGGAAATCTGTGTACAGTTTTCCTCTGAGATAACCTACTGTTGTCTGGGATTTGGTGCGATCAACCACGTCCTTTTGCTCATTTCAGCCACACATCTACCTGTATTAAAATGCAAAATGTGGAGCTCCAGGGAACATTTTAGCCAGCATTGTTTTAAAAAAAAAATGACTCGCGCACACATCTGTAATCGCAGCTACCTGGTGTTTAAGGTGGAAACGCTCAGTAAAAGAATGGCACGTATAGATGGTCCCGAGGGAGTAGTAGATAGGCCGAGATGTGTTATTGATGTCACGCCTGTTGATGTGCAGAAGCCATAAAGGCATGACGCGTTTGCTGTGATGCAAGCGCGGGGCGATTCTGTAGTTATTTTACATTGGGCAGGTTGCACACTATTTAACCAGCAGATCTGCCATGGGTAATTGCCTTGACAGCGCACTCCTGGTTCACTGCACTTAGAGACTGCAGCAGGGTGAGCTCTCTGCATATACACTCATCTTGTGCAAACAAATGAACCATGGGAATCATTTTTTAATCGATTGAGGATAGTAGTTCAATCAAAGGTGTGCAAATGTGTACATTGTGCCCTCGCTATATGTATTACCAGAATAAGTTTTTCCTTACCACTGTTCTCCTTACTTGGGAGTTCCCAAATGAACAATAAGAGGACCCTCTTTGCAGTGAAGTGTCCTAAAGTGCTGCAGGGACATTTTTATTAGCTGTCCTGTCAAGAGTTAGATGACACAATTCCTTTAATATTTAGATACAACTATTTGAATCATATTTGTTTGTGTTAATCAGTCAAAACGATGAGCAGTATCTGATACGTTTGAGCATATGTACAGTTCAATCTAAAAAGTATGTGATAATTGTAGTGACTAACCCTCTTTGCTGTCCTTTTTTTGCATTCATCAGAGAGGAGTATGGCATCCATCCAATTCCCAAAGAAAAGAAGGCCTCATGCTGTGACCTATATATGATGGTACAGTAGAAAACATTGCACTATACGACACTCTTACAACCCATAAATAACTCAATGAGACATGTCTGCCAGATCCATTTCACGTTTAATTTTACATGCCCTCCATGTCTGTCTACGGGACTTGAGGGTTTATAAAATATTGATCTTTCCAATGGGGTTGTTTTCTGTCTGGCTCTGTGTGAGGCTTCATCTGACTGTCTGGTTGTTTCTGTTTTGTCCAGGACTCGGAGGATGAAGAACACTATTACGAACAAAAAAAGAGGCCTCCTACGGATGAAGGCTATGCTGAGTCTCAGTGCTAGAGACCCCTTGCAGGGTGGAAGATGTTACTGTAACATCTAAACGTTCTGGTGCCTTGCATATGGGAAATACTGAAAAGATGCTGGATTTCTTTTGCCACGGTTAAACCCTTACCCAGTTTGGTGACTTTTTGTGCTGACCCCTTTGGAATAATACTTGTATTTTTGTCTTAATGTTGTGTGTCCAGCATTACATTAAGACTAAAGATGATGCCACTAATTTGATTTACCTGTTTCCTACAGGTTTCTAAATTTACAAGGCCATGCCAGAGGTCTTACTTCCTCATTTTTAGGGCTTGTAGTCTTGATGATATCTTATTTGTTTATTATAGCAATACCGACTGACCCTGTCTATGCAAACACAAACACAAACACACAGGGGATCACTATTTGTATATCTTTAATATTAGTCACTTTCTTATTGTGAAGAAGATAGATGCATTATTTTTGTAATTTATTGTCCGTGTCTGAGCAGCTGCATGAAATCTGTCAATATCTTTGTTGAGCTTTTGTGGAACATTTCTGTCATAGCTTTAATATTCGGACATAAAATAAATCGTTTGATTTGTGTAAACAACCACCTAATAATATTTATGCAGTATATTGTGTATACAGTATATTTTCTATATTGTCAGTTTACATTACTGTCAAATATTATTATTTCAACATCAGCAGTTAATGTGTGTGTCATTGTACTGCTCGGCATATTTTACAGGACGTCCTAGAGTGGATGTGGTCTTTAATGGATGTGGTCACTTCCTGTGATGTAACAGTCTTTGTTTTGGATGCACCGCTTTGCTTCGTTTATTCATTTTTTTGCAACAGTTTTTGCTTAAATAAATATTTCAGGAGCTGGTTCATTTGGCTTTGTGAGTGGATGAACATGACTTAAAGAAATGAAAGGTTTTTTTCAACGAGTCAATAATAATGATAATAATTTGTTTATTCAGTAGCTGCATCGCCGTTTGCCAACATACTTTTTAAGTAAAGCTTAACACATACGGCCATTGTGTTTTTCTCTGCTCTCTTTGTTTTGTCTGTTGCAGTATTCATGAATGTTCTTGAATATTCCTTCAAAAACTCTTAAGGACAGACTGGAGTGTCAGAGCTTCACTCCCAAATTGCGGCAGCATCTGTTTCATCTACAAAGTCGTTGGACTCTAGGGTTATAAAAGGACCTAATAAAAACAAGCCAATGAAAAACACCGAAAACAATAAGTCCTCATTCTGTCTCTTCTTTTTTCTATTTCTCATTCAGCTCCATTCATGCCCTCTAGGTTTCAATAATTCACACACTGCTGTGGCGAAACAATTATCATTCCTGCTTCATCTGAACTACCATGGCAACAGCTTACTCATGTCAGCAAACGGGAAAAAAAAGATTTAAACATTGAAGAAAGAAAATATGAAGCTGACTGCCTGCACTCAAATTTCTAGAGACATGTTTGTGAGGTAGACATTCAGATTTCCTAATCCCCAGGTGGATGGGATAGCCTCAAATCCTCACTGCCAAATAGCATGAGTCACATTTACAGATTTACTATTCCAACTGAAAACTACTTAACATTCTTAGCATTTTATTAGGCCATTGTTTTTGTGAAACATTTCTTTTATCAACCTAAGATACAGTATTTCTGTTTAGCAGAGAGGACGATCAGATGCTCCCATTGGGGAACTGCTGCAGAGTTGCCTTATTTATCCAAATTTATTTCAGCTGTCTGGATTTGTTATGGGGGTGGAAGTCTTTGTTTACAGGAAATGTTGGCGCACTCTCCTCTCAAACTCTATTACACAGCCGCATCCAGAGGAGTCCAGAACCATCAATAATGACTGAACCCTTACCGGCTCCTCCTCTGCCATTGAAGTTGTGCTGATGATGTCAATGTGTGCATAATACCTAAGTTATTATACATTGAGATTAAAGCACATCACGTTTCACAAATTGACGTTTGCTTTTTTTTCTTCAAGGCAACACATCAGTGGTTGCCAGTATGGATCAATGTGTTCTTTATTTCCCAACCTAAGGGATTAGTTCCCCATTAAGGATTAGCAAATTATAAAAAAAAACCCACATATGACCTTTAGTTTATTTTGTGAAATACTCCTTACTACGCCACAATCCTTGAAATAAAACAATTTGAGACTAAAATCATTCATTCTTGGTTGAATTTTTTTTTTTACAGCAATCCTGAGTTGTTTTTTTAAGGGACTCGAGCCAAAAACGATGGGGACCACTGCCTTAACCGAACAAAATCCCTAGGTATAACAACATACACTACTTGAGAATAATGAAATATTAATCACAACACAATCTACCACAATTCTTACCCCTTTATACCATAATGTTCTTTCAAAAAAAGATGTAAGAAGAAAGTTCTTAGTCAGAATACTTTACTCCGAGTCAGTGTATTGCGTCATAGAAGAACACCTGTGTGACACTTTGTGAGTGCAGCTGTGTCAGATCTAGAACTTGCATCCCAGTGCAGGTTCGGACACCTGGTGCACTTTTGTTTCATTGCAGCAGGTGGGAAAACCTTTGATTTTTATCCCATAGGTCATTGTCCACTGCTGTATCAGATCACACAGAGGGGAGAGAGGGAGGATGAATGGTGAGTAACTAAAGGGATTTTTAAAGTTGTTGATGGCTATACAAAATCCTCAAAACTTAGTAGACACATGGAAAAAATAATCGTAATTGTAAGGTTAAACATTTTTGGAAATCTTGTAACATTATGTAATAAATGTTATCACTTCAATGCATTTGCAAAAAAAGAAGAAAAAAAAAACCAGTAGTCGAGGCAGTGAACATTGGGGATCTGACTGTCCGTAAACAATAACAACTTTCTATTGTTTCAAAAGTTTTTTAAGCAGGCATACATGCTTGAATACATTTATGAATATTTTATAAGATGGTTTTGTAGGGAGGCTTTTTAAGGGTGAGATGTTATTGAAATATGCATGCAATGCCACTATGTTTGAGTATGGATATAGACTGAAGTTATTAAACCTTTTCCAGTTCTAAAGCATGTTGTTTTTACCGGCAATCTAATTATCATAAAATGATGATGGCAAATTTTGTAGTTAGCTTTTCCCTTAATATTTCAAGATAATTTGCTGTTTGTAGATTGCATGTTAATCTCTTTGTTTTTCATAGATACAGTGACCTTTCACGGTCCAAATGAGGAGCTTAATCACTGTCATCTAAAAGGACAGGCCTTATGTTGATGTACAATGCAGCTAACAATAGCATGATACAAAGAGTTGCTTATATGCATTAGCACTTAGTTTAACTTTAAATGCATAGAACCAAATGAGCAATGTGAGTGTCATCGATTAATCTTAAAGGCTAGTCTTTTGCCAACTTTGAGGAGGCACAGTTGTGTTGGATATGCAACACCAACAGTATGCTTTTTAAATAATTTACATAAAGTAGGACAATTAACACTTCTCCAAAGGGATGAACACAAAAAATCCTGAGAAACAAAAACCCTGGCCTTACCTGATGACATGACAAAGACTTGTGGATAGAACACCTTTTGAACTGGGTGTCCCGTTCTTGAGAACCCATGTTTATGAATACACTTTAATCACATACACAAATTTGTAACCACAGTATCGCGTTGCCAGAACATACCTCTTGACTGCTTCTTGATAATGGCAAGACAGTGTGACATTATTGATCATTGCGGTCAGTGCTGCAGCAGATTCAGCTGCTTAACACAGCAATCACATAACTGAACATAGATTAGCATATTAAGACGGCGATGAGGAGCAGCTCTTTTAGCCTGGGTCAGGTTGCTGGCCAACCTGCTGCATTTGCAGATGAATTGTTTTCAAAGACCATCCCACGCACTCTCGCTCTGTTTCTTTAGCTACCACCGCCAAGGCTTCAGCTTGATTTTACCCTGGGGGATTTGTGTGTTTGCTTTATTTTTCATTTGGACAACCCCAATCATTTGTTATACACACCTTGTTGTATTTCTCTCTCAAAAGACTTTTTGGCCTCAGTGTGGGGATTTGATTTGAAGTGATTTGTCCCCTGATGTTAATGACAAGAACCTTTTTCATCGATGTGCAGCAAACAGAATTTGTTGAAATTTGAAAAGAATAGGTACAACACAGTACATAATCAACTAAAAATACTGTAGGACACAAACTGTAAAGGAATGTTTTGGGGAAAACATGACTCACAAAAGCAGCTAATGCTCCTCTAGTATGGATGATCCTAATTCTCTATAAGCAGAACAGAAAATAATGAGTCACGCCATACGTCACTTATTTCCTGTTTTGTCTGTTGAGTAAAATTAATGACAACATGAAAAAGAGCAAATATTCAAACTTGAGAAGGAACAAAAAGTAAATTGTTGGCTTCTATTTCGCAAGACAAACAACCATCGGATTATTAAAACGGTTGCCATTATCTCTTATTCTGCTAATCAGCAATTTACTTAATTACAGCTCTTATCTGGTGACTACGCCATACCATATGATTCACAAAATGTTCATACTCATCATTGTGTTGTCCAATAATTTATTCAGCTTTTACCATTAATTCTTCACCTATCTGTAATTTGGAGTTGGGAAAAAGTCAGGTGGTTCTCTTAACCGTGACACTTATCTCTAATAGTGATTCCAGTAAGGGTGATCGGGTGGGGGACAGTGAGCTGGCAGCTGTATGAATGTGCATAGCTGAAGTAAAGCGGGGCAGTGCCGAGAAAGACTATGCATACTCAGCAGAAACCTTTATTATTACAGCCTCTGTGTCATACAGTCTGCTATTGAACATGATGACATATAGTGATGATGTCGCACAGCCGTAATTCTGCTAGATGTTCCTGTGCGGCAGCAGCGACCACCGAGAAGGCTGGGGCTCAGCGGTGCAGGTTAATGATTTCTCCCTCAGTGAACCTGATGTGGAATAATCCTGTAAGAGAGAAGAAAAGCAGAGCACAACCCCTCAGGACGCTGCCCCCATCATTCTCCCCTCCATCCATCCCTCTCTCTGTCTGTGCTCCTGCGCTCCATCCCTCCCTCCATCCTCATTGTGTCTGTATCTCGCCGGTGTCAGAGCGGGGGTGGGGACTTTTCTGTCACCACAATGAGTGTGTGAGTGTGTATTATGAAAGACAAATACAGCGTGTGGGTGTTTGCATGAGCATGCGCCTGCAAGCCTCACTGTAAAGTAATGGTTTTAAATGTTGCTGTGCGGATTATGCATGCCCTCTCATTAAATTACACTCTGTGCAAATGTGGGCATAGAGGGAGAAAAAGAGGAAGAGGGAAACAGAGGCAGTTTGCTTGGCCTGCCACACCCGGCCCTCATGCTTTCTCCTCCTACCTTCATCCCTTCCTCTCCCCTCTATAACTCGCTCCCTCACACACTCCTCTGCTCTTCTAGTCTATCTGCTGGTGTTTCCATGAGAACAGAGCGCGCTGGGTATGAGGGGGGTTGCGGGTGACGTGTCCTAAGAGCACAGAGTGAGTGTTTGTGTATGTGTGTGCATGCATTCGACTTGCAATCATCACTGCTCTCTTTCACACGTATCTCCTGGCTAGTGATGCTGCCGGCTGAGCCAGAAAACATGCTTTTGGCATGTTTGTGGCAATTTGGGCTCAGAGCACACAGACTCATCTCACTGAACTGAGATCCAGAGAATGTATAACACACTAGTCTAGAGAGAGAGCCTCAGCAATAAGAGGATGCGAATTCTTGTTCTTTTTTTTTTGTTTTATGAAAAAGACACCTCTTTATGTATGAGAAAGGGGAGGGGATGAAACAAAGTCATAGTGCTGGGAGAAACAAAAATAAAGCCATTAAAAAAAGGATGCATCATAGCAGAAATTGGAGGTATCCAGTCAGTCATTGAGCGAGAGCCTTTTTAGGGTGGGGCCGCAGCTTTTGCTAGATGCAGGCTGAGAGAGAAGAGGAGGAGGAGGAGGAGGAGGAGGATGAGGAGGGCGAGAAGATGTAGAAGAGAGGAGTGCTGATCTAAAAGAGGTGGGGGGGTTCATCACTGTGCAAGAAGAGGAGGAGGAGGAGAAAAAGGAAGAGGAGGGGGAGAGTGTGAAGGGAAGAGGGGAGGAGAGAGGGATGGAGGGAGAGGGGAAGGGAGGGGTTTAAAGGGTGGGCTTGTAGTCATTGTCAGGCTGCGAGTAAGAGAGAGAGAGAGAGAGAGAAAGAGAGGTGCGCCCAGGCAGACCGACTGAAGAGCGTGTGTGTGCAAACTGGGATGTGTAAATGCACTCGGCGACTTAGCTGTTAATACAGCCAGAAAGAGAGAGAGAGAGTGTGTGTGTGTGCACGAAAGCGAGAGAGAGGGTGAGAGAGAAGAAGTGAAAAAGGAAGAAAGAAGCAGAGAAGAAAAAAGGGAGGATACAACAACTACAACTATGCTGTGCTGCATAAGAAGAACCAAACCGGTAAACTGCTCTGAATTGCTTTTTTCTATATTTTCCATCTGTTTCTTAATGACAAAATGATGAATTTCAACTCTGAACTTTGTGACTGTTGGCTTGTAGTCAGATCACTGTGCTTGAGGAGGGATTAGAGGAAATGTTGGTGTAATTTACTTTGGCCTAGCTTGTCTTCATAGAAGTCTATCCACAGAGCCCAGACACGCCTAGTTAATGTGATTATCCTGCATGAATGGATGTTGCTACAATGCCTTTCAGACCTCACACTGTACTTGAAGAGAGAGGCACAAGACTGTAACTCGATCTTGGGCAGAGCGGCATTCCCTTGTATTGATCATGCACTTGAACAAAAAGTGAAAGATTATTGAAAAGCACTTGATAGATTCTGTATTGTCTCTGAAATGCTCCCTTATATCTTCAGGAGCTGTACAGGAACTCTAACTAATCCACCTTTCTTAGTGATGATTCATATTAATTAGAGCAACCTGTACTCTTAATTGATGCCTTAAATGTGTCTTTTGTACTTCTGTTATTTTGAGCAGAAATGGGTGACACAGGAAAGTACATTTCCATAGAGAGGAAAAAAAGGGTGGGGTACAGATTGAGTGAGCAGCACCATCATGTCAGTGGCCTCAGGGGGATACAATGGGAATAAATGAGTCTAAATGGATTATCAAAGCCCTCCAGCTGTATAAGTGGATGTTGTCAATTGAGGGTACTATGAAGTGGGCTCTCATTTAAAGGGTGTGAAAGGCTGCTGTTTGGGAGTTTATAATAACCCATGGCTCTTCTCAGTGGAAGAGGGGAATATCAAAAAATGAAGGTGTTGCATGAAAGCAGGTGAGTCTGGTAAATGGAGAAGAAGGTGGCACTCTCCTGTGTTTCACTCTGTAATTCAGTAGCAATCATTAATATGGTTTTGTGTGCGTTCAGCGCCGGTTTCCTGACACTATCTCAAACTGATTTAGATTTTTATCGGACTCATATCACATTGTATTCTGATGCCACTTGATTGCTTCTTAAATGTTAGCTGGGATGAGTCATATAAGCTTTGGCACCGAGGAGAGAGAGAGAGAGAGAGAGAGAGAGAGAGAGAGAGAGAGAGAGAGAGAGAGAGAGAGAGAGAGAGAGAAAGGAAGGCTTGCCAGTTAAAAGACATGCAGGAGGAGCGGGATGCAGAGAGGCAGGCTGGCAGGGAGAGAACGAGCGGCAGGGTGGAGTGTAGCTGATGCACATGGAGGTATGGGGTGGGGGTGCAAGAGGAGGTGGTGAGCGATGGGAACCTGGTGGATGTAGAAACAGAGGTGGAAAAAAAAAAGTAGAATCAGGGAGGGAGGTTGCAAGGTATGGGGGAAGGTAGGGAGAGGCAGGCATGCAGCAAATCAGAAAGGCATGGAGGGAACTGGATAGTAGCTATAAATGTGGTGGTGACAGAGCAGGGGATGATGTTTGAGAAGGTGAGCAGGAGCAAAAGTGGGAAAGATCAAAAGAAAGGAAGCCGGCATGCTGCAGCCATGTGGGTGAGGCACCGGCTTTCCCACAGAGCAATGTCGCTGCATCGAGCGTGCGCCTCTCACGAAAGGAAAAAATATCCTCCCGGCCTACAAGCACTTATTCTCCTGCCTTTTGCTTTTGAGGAATAAATTAATCCAGACACACTCATGGATGGATGAGCAAAAGAGCATGGTTCAGTGTTTTAAATGAGGCAGTATTGCTGTGGGTCCTGCCATTGTGGAGTGTTAAGTGCTGTTGTAACATCTTCACCATGGGAGTGGCTACTAGCGCTTGATTTAGTAGCCCTTGCTGCTAGCTTTGTCTTTAGTTTCATGCCGTTTTAGAGCAGACTTCACCCACCACAGAAGAGGCTCCCCTCTCCTCTCCCCAGGGAAGATCAAGGATCAAGTTCTTCGAGGCCTATCTTTGCTCAGATCTTACTACCTACCCAAAACTGTCATTCCCAATGTAATGCACTACTTCAAATCCCACCCAGATCTTCTTTCTCCAACTCCGCCCCAAATCCATCACTAGTCCTCTTTTCTAGCACTAGGACCATGCCCTGCCCTGCTTCTTGTGACCCTTCTTTTGGCTTAAGCTTAAATAATTCTAGACCATAATAAAGACCCAGTCTGTTATCTCAAATAGGATTCTCTCCGCTTATTCTGTTTCTCCCCATGCACTCCAATCCCTTTCTCTCAGAGCCTAGCTTCAGCCGTGGTAGCAGCCACAGCCCATATTTTAATATTCCCCCAGCGCTGTGTCCAACCCTTACTCCCACTTGCCCACTATTTCTCCTCAGCCCCGCTGCCCCATCCCCTATGAAATCAGAGGCAAATGTGAAACCTTTGTTCAGGCAAAGAATCATTGTAATTGAATTAAAGGCTGCTCCAGAGGATGTAATGCTGCCGGCATATGGCCGCTTATTAGTTGCCATGGAGCCTCTTTTGACGGTCTATCGTAAAAGATTGTAACAGCGCTCATCAAGTCACCGTCAAGGAAGAGAGAGAGAGGGAGAGAGAGATGGTGAGCGGGGGCTCTGGCAGTCACCACCTGAGCCCCCCTCTCCTCATCTGCAGGAGATAGCCGGCTAAAAGGGTGTGGTGCTATGCTGAGTCTGTGTGTGTGTGTGCGTGTCGATATGTGAGAGAATGAGTGGGTAGCAGTTTGCTCAGTGAGAGAGAGTGAAAGACGGCAGCAAGAGAAAGAGGGGAGAGGGAGATATTCAGCAGTTGCAGACAGCAGCTAGTCTAAGCTCTTTGGTGTCTGGAGTGTTCCTGCAGAAAAGCAGACATCCATTGAAATCAGGCTGGGATTTTCAGGATAGAGTTGTCATTGCAGGAACTCGAGTGCCACCAGCTAGGAAGCTAATGTCACTGGCTGCTTCGAAATATGGTGTTAGGACACATTTTCTGGGAATTTTAAATTGTATTAAAATCAGCCAATTTTACATGTCTACTATAACTTAAAATATTAATGTACATAAATCTTCAATAATTACATTCAGAAGCTGCACCTGTTGGATTTGTGATAAAATGGCCTTTGCAAAGCTTCACCATTATAAATTCAAATATTAGCTTTAATATTTCTCTACCCTCTTGCTGCCTGCATTCAATACCAGGTAGGGCGGAGCAGTGAGGTGAAAAGCAAGTCTCCTGCTTGAATGGATAATAGAACAAACAAGAAATAACATGAATATATATATGCCTGGTGTGGCGTGAGATGTAGTTCTGAGGGAATTCAACCAACATAAACCACACCACTCCACCGTGTCTTCCCCCCCATTTCTCCTCCCTTCGCCTCCTCCCCCCTCTTGAAAATAAGTCCCTAATGACACTGGCAATGAGGCATTGGGAAGGTGGCGGAATTTTACTGTGTGTCACCATTGGGGGATGGTGTGTATGTGTGGTTATGGATTTGTCGGTAAGGCCATTGACTCGGGTGTGGTTCTCACGACAGCCAGTGCCCACCCAAGGACAGAGACAGACAGAGCGAGCGCACACACTGCAGCTGATAGACAAAGCTAAAATTAACACATCCAGCCGTCAGATCAGATTGAATTAATCATATTGATGAAACTGAATGTTTTACCTTTAAAGACAGAGGAGTTCTCTTGTATTCAGTGAAATAAATATCCTATCTTAGACCTATGTACATTTCAATTCTGAACATGAAGGATCAACTCATTATTTGTCACCTACAAACTGTCCTACAGCAAGCTTTTAATGTTGCTACATTACACTGTAGCTCTTATAATTGCTGTATTGCATAATCATGCAAAAAAAAAAAAACGGTTTTGAGTGGTTAATGAAGTGTATCTATGGCAACCAGAAAGACCATATTCCAAGAGAAACCTCTGCAGGCTAATTGTAATAATTTATTTGATTAACCTGATAATGCAAATATGTTTCCTCACTGCAAGTTGTTCAAGGTAGAGTTGAAACGGTCGGGGAGTCTTACTGTGAAGCCTTAAAGGAGTGTACCTTTTGGTGTGCAGCACCTTTGGGAGGTGCCGCTGTATTTATGAATGAAAATGTGTGCCGCACAGACACCAAGTGGAAAAGAGCCTGCAGGAGGGTACGTGATCAGGGTTCAGAGAACAGTTAATGAGGAATTCTTCAATAATGTTCTGTTTAGATGATACAAGATTTTAATGTAACTCGATCATTAAACACTTGTACATTATATATCACAACATAATAAGTGTGATACCACATGTCAAAGTACTAAATCTTATGCTTCACGACTAAAGCAGTCAGAAAATCACGCCCCAACTCTTTTGAGGGTAATGCAAAGACAAATATCAAAAATGAAAATGACCATGCTAAGATCGTGGTCAGACCATGATGGTGGTCTTTCTTCCCCGTGATCTTACACTGATATGAGATCACCTGGCACTCTGCTGATATTTTATTACATTTAAACTCGTACACACCCAGATCTCTAAAGTGGATGACATACCCTCTGTTCCAACAGTGATGTCATATCCCATATTCCCAAACACTCTCATCCATCACTTTCACTCTCTGTCTGACTCACTGTATGAAACCAGTAAGTAATTCTATTTAAAATTAAGTGCCTGGGTCAATCTTTTGGCAATTGTAAGCACCCATTACATCAGACATGGTCAAAGCCCACTGAGTTACAACAGACCTGCATGCATAATATCAAGAGCAAAGGGTGTGCCGGTGGTGACTTGTCTCCATATTGTCTGTTCTAATAGCAGGACACATGCAAACATTTATTTCCACACATAGTAGGTAATTGTAAGGTAAACAGCTTTAGTTCATCTTTTAAACATAAATCAAAATTTTGAGGGCGCAGTTATAGCCTCTGCTATCCCTCTCACAGGCAGCAATCCCAAGCTGTTTTTTTAATACTACATTGCACAAAATTGCTTCAGGAAGAGGTCATATATTAAGACTTGTAGGAAGGCCTAAGGCTGGATTTACGTCAAGAACCCTGGGGATAAGGGTGGAGGAGGTGGATGTACCAACACAGCTGTACCTTGGCCTCTCTGTTCCAATATTGGACTGAAATACTGACCCTGAAGAAGACATGTTGGTAGAGGGCCCCTGGCTCTTAAATCATGTCACACAGATGTGATTGCTCACCCAGGCAGCTGTCCAAGTCCAACCTCATATCCAATATAATCACGCTATTAGAGACAGTAGGCACCGGGAGATAGACTGATGGATATAGCCACTGAGTCACATCTTGAAAACCATTTCTGTTTACATTCACTAACCTTAAAGAAGATGCAACAGTGACATAGACCGCCAGCATTGACACAACCCCTTTAACCCCACCCCAACCCCCACCGGCACGCACCACACCCTGCTGCTGCATCACACACTGCCCCTCCTTAGCCATGCTGATTGCTCCGCCTGATTTACGAGTTCCTATTGGCACGCTCCCCTGAGGGGTCAGGTGCACTGCCAATCAGGCTGACATATAGTCTTTCATAGCACCAACCAGCAGACAGCGTCGTGATGAGTTAGCACTCTGGTTGTCAAGGTAACCTTTGATGGTTGGGAGGGGTATGGCAGTGAATGCTGAGGAGTTTCTCGCAGGCAGCTCGTTCCCTAGCAGCCGGAGATGGAGCTGCAGAAAGCTACTGTACCTAGAGAATAGAGATTGGCTCATTATTTTGGAGAAAGAGCATCAATTTGGAATGTTCACATATTTCTGGTGACAATTTTGAAGGTATCATTAGCAGCAAAACCAGGGGATATTAATGAATGCCATGGAAAGGGTTTTGCATTTAAGTTTATTTATTCACTAAATCCATTTCAGCACCATTATCAAGAGGACAATATCAACCTCATGCCTGGATTGAATAACCACAATAAATGCCTGGAGTCATTTGTCATGCTCCAAATCCCAGTGTATCCAATTTATTACGTACAATCGATCCACACACACATTACTCCAATGATTCACAATGGCACTAAATCTCATCTTTACAGTATATGAGATGATAAAGTTCTGTAGATCCATTCTAATGTCAAATAAATCACTTGATCCTGACAAAGACTTGATAACTGGGAGGACAAAAAGACTGATTTCACATCTTTATCATTTGGCTGACTGATGCTGCACTGCTTGCATGATCTTTGAAAGTTTGATTTTGCTTCATGTTGCTTAATCACATTCATTTAAATTGCACCTTTTAAACGTTTGATTGGTTGAACTTCTGCTAAAGGATATTTTACTTTGATTTGTTTTTCTTATTCATTTTGAATGTACTGATTCATTTTGTTTACCACTTTCAGTGCTCATCATTCATTCCTTTATTTGATTTGATTTCTTTTCATTAGATTTATATGACTCATAGCACAACCAACTATTTGATGGACAGCTATGGATCCAGTAACAGAAGGTAATATCATGGAACACCTTTCAATATTACATTGTGTACGTCCTATTCCCAACCCTGTTCCTCATCCAGTCCTACACATTTAATTCTAAACCAGTCCTAAAACCCTACCCCAACTTCTCCAAGTCTAAATTTCTCCAGTAATGGCTTTAAATACAACACTTGTACATTAACTAATAAACCCTCTCTTAGCATATACTTTGTCCTTATCTGACGCCTGACCCTTCAACTCATGCCATGTCATACCTTTCTTTGCCAGCATGATATTTAAGGATGATCATCTCAAGATAAAACCCCATCCCGTAGATTGATTCTTTGCAAATCTTTAGTGTTACAACCAGTACATTTTCTTCCTGGTTTCCAGTGGACTTGCCTGATGCCTTACAGTAGATGTTAACTGTTTTTTCTCTTGGCTACCAGGTGGAGAAGAATGAGGATGCGGACCAGAAGATTGAACAGGATGGCACCACCAACAAACCCGAGGACAAGGCCCACAAGGCTGCCACCAAAATACAGGCTAGCTTCCGCGGACACATAACTCGGAAAAAGATGAAAGACGGAGAGGAAGAGAAGGACGAAGACAGTCCTGCAGCTGCAGAGGAGGCGACAGAGGGAGGAGAGGAGGAAAAGAAAGTGGAGGGAGAGGAGGCACCTGCTAAGGAGGAGGAAGCTGCAGGAGAGGAGGCCAAGAAAGAGGAGGAGACGAGCCAAGCCAAAAGCCCAGTGGCAGAGAAGCCAGCTAACTCTCCTGGAGCTGCTGCTGCTTCTCCTGTAGGCGCAGCGACGTCTCCTGTAGCGGCGGTACCAGCTGCTCCCTCTCCTACGGCTGCCACAGCGCCCTCTGAGCCCCAGAAAGAGGAGCCAAAGGCGGAAGAGAAAGCCGCGGAGAAGCCCAAAGAGGTGGAGGCCCCAGTGGTGGCAGCCAAGAGTCCCACCACAACCACAGCTGAGGAGAAGAAGGAGGAGAAGCCGAGTGAAGAGAAAAAGGAGGAGGCCAGACAAGCCGATGTGCCTGCTGCTGTCAGCCCTATCGCTGAGAAGGAGGAGCCTAACCAAACAAACGATAAAGGTATGCCGATACAGTAGGATGTGTTATAAAAAATAAAAATAAATGCATCACTAACAGTAGACCTACAAGAATGTTCTCACAAACTCTGAATCAAACACTTAAGTGTGTACATGTTAAGAGGTCACCGAGTTCAGAGACTAAAATAATTCCAGACACAATCACCAATCAAGAAGTAATTAGTTACTGTAAAAAAAAATCCAACGACGGGGTAAGCTTTTCCGTAGTCTGCTTGGCAGGCACTGCAGGAAATAACTGTTTGTTGAGTCTTTGCAATTTAAAGATCTTTGGCAGTGACCCAACATTCACTGGTTAACACAGAGACAGCTCAATATTAGATTAGGCAGCCTTGTATCTCAGCCTTTGCAAGATGGAAACCACATACTGATGAGGTGAAAAATTGGGATAGAAATGCAGGGTTGGAAAATATTAAGTGCTGGCTAAGAATGAGGCAATGGGCTTATGTTTTCTTGTGATTGATCAGAATTATTTTTTCAGAAGCAACGTTGTGTTGTTTGCTTCTTGAGAAAGCATCATGGATTTATAAAGTCATATAAATGAAGATCAACCCACTAGGTTACTGTGAATTTCATTCAAGACCAACATATTGATGTGACTGCTACAGTCATTTATTACATGTAGAACATAAATAGTGGTGAAAAAGGATAACCCAATTAAAGCCTCTTTACTCCATCAGCTCAACATTTTTTTTATAACATCCGTGCTGTATGGACCTCCAACACCAGTTTAGAGAACCAGCATTTGACATCGAATCATAGCGGAAATGTAAACCTGAAAGGAAACTTGAAGACCATGAAATGAGATGATGACATTGATAACAACAACTTCTTGACATGAACTCATATTTCTGGTCCAAGGACTCTCAGACTGGGTCAGACAGGTAGTTAATGGAGCATGCTCAGTCTGGAGTAGATGGGGATGTGAGGCGGGACACGCACACACACACACACACACACACACACACACACACACACACACACACACACACACACACACACACACACACACACACACACACACACACACACACACACAGCAACTGGAGAACTACACGGAAACTAGGTCACCTAGGCAGCACTGTCTCCTGGTTGTCATAGTTACTACCTCGATGGGATAGCTGCCCTGCATGGAGCAGAGCGGGGATAACAGGTGCTCTGATTTCAATGAATGATTAATGAAGCCTACTGGTCACGATCCACACTGGGGAAACCTGTCATAAACAAACACTACATGACAAAGAAGTGCTAATTAAGAATCCACTGCTGGCCACAATCTACTTTACGAAATCTATAAAAAATATAAAATATTTAAGTCACGTTTTTGGAGCGATGACGCCAGGTACTCTGATCTGACTGAATTATTTTTGAGGGCATATCCAGATTCTTCACCTGGGATAGTCTGTGTGACTACCTTTATTTAGTTACATCCGACCAAGTTGTTAACTGTCATAGCATGTCATGGTGCCATAGCGCACTGCATATTATATCACCTTCATACAGGATATACAGATAAAAATGCAAGCAATAAAAATAGTATTATGAAATCAGGAACATAAAGTAATAAATACCAAGGACATGAAAAACACCAATGAAGATTTCCATGACCACTTCCACCAACATCTTCTCAACAATTTTAATCGTGTATGATTGAGCTGTAGTATAATTATTCAATAAATAAAAATGGCAGAGTCAATACGTTTGTGTTAAAGCTTCAAAGGCAAGTCTTCAACAATCGCTCAAATGATCCAAAAACACAGGAGGCAGGTTTCCAATATGTCTTTGTCTTTGGTAGACTGAGCGAGCAGCAAAAAGACTGTTAATCAGAAGGATTTAAGTGGGACTAGGTGCAGAAACAGTGGTGGTGGGATATATTTGTTACACAGTTAAACCTTAATAAAACACATCAATCAATAATTTACAGGCTTCTGTGTTTGAAATGATTATGCTGCAGTAAAGTTAGGTTAGAATTGCCGATAATGATCAAATCTTTTGTCAGTGACATCTTTTCTTCTTTGCTCTTTTGTATTACATTTAAGGACCTCTGTTTTTGTAATACATTACTTTGAGGGAAGAGTTAAATTTCATCTGCATAGAAGTGTACGTTTTACATTTTAGCTGTAACAAAGACAAAGAAAATGACCCAGGATAAAGCCCTGCAGTACTTCATATTGAATAGCTTTTCTTTATATTGATAAAAACAAGTTGAAACATGAATATTGTTCAAAACAATGCAAGCGCAAATTGAAATTGGAAGTGAGGTGACACTGCTGTCAGAATATCAAAACTGATGTGCTTTGCCTCTCTGAATTGTGTGAAATTGCATTTGCATCATGCAGTTCAGTGACTGTAAAAAAAACACACTTAAGACTGTCATACTAACAAGATAATCACCTCTTTCCTGAATGATCATACTGTCTTGAGTCACACACACACTCGCACATTAGTGAGTGCTAACACAGAGACGATTGCCTCACTCCTTTCTCTCCGCATTGCCCTCACACACATTCACTTCCACACCCACACGCATGCACTCCATCACCCAAATCTCCCATGCAATGATGTCATTCTTTGATTTCTCCTCATTCTATTAAAAGAGAATGAGATCATCACTGTATGAGATCACTGCTCTCCGGGCACTAGTCCAACACAATAAAATACAGATACTAAAACCTTTGAAACCGATGTGTTTTATGACAATTTCTTTATTATTTTTTGATTTTGTACACAGTTGACATACAATAAGAACAATTATTTTAGCTACTAATTATCATTCAGTACAGGAGCATTAGGCCAATAGTAGTCACAACACTCTAATACTTATGGCTTGGTAATGTATCATACAACCTTATTCAGCAGTACCCTCCTCTTACGAAGCCACCAATGGATTTTGTTAGAAAAAACACCATGTGCATCACACAGTATTCGATGTGACAGCCAAAGATGCTGCTGTTAGCATTGTGATGTCAGTTCAAATGCTTCATGGGTCCATTAGGAGCACTCTCTTCCTTTAGTATTTACTAAGCCAATGTGGGATTTCAGACATTAGGGTGCATATTTCTGACAAACATGCTCTCAGTTTTAGTAGTGTCGACATTTTGTGTACCACATTGAATTACTTCTTTGTATTTTTTGACCACATTTTCGTGATGGATTTATGTTAGCGTATGCTCTTTTATACAGAGTTCCTTTTAAGGTGAAATATTTAAAACATCAAACATAGTGGCTGGTACTGTATGTGAAATATTAATCTCAGAATACCTACATAGAGCTTTATTATTCCAACCCTTTAAATCTAAAACAATGTGTAATGTAAAACCTCCTCTCCACAAGCTAATCTGTCCTTCTCTCTCTTCTCCCCCAACCACCTTTTTATCTATTGTCCTCTTCTCTCCACCCTAAAATCTCACTTTACTCTTGCTTCACCTTTTTCTGTCTTTGCCCTCTCCTTCCCTTCCTCCAACCAGATGCTGCAGAGGAGTCTAAAGCAGAGGAGGCCACCCCAGCAGATGCAGTGGCGGAGGGCACCGAGTCCAAGGATGACTAAGGCAAAGTCTAACCTTTAGAAAGCAGAATTAAGAATATCAAGAATAACACAAAAAACAAAATCTAAAAAGGTTGCTCTTTGCCTTCCCAATGTGAAGGCAGTCCGTTTCTATTTGTTTGTCATTTTTTGTGTGGCAATGATTTTCTCATGTTGGGGGAGTTTCCAGCGTTACGTTTTTTGGCTCAAGCTAATATTATGAGGAAGTGGTGATGAGGATGATGATGTTGTTGATTATGAAATATGATTGTTAACTTGATGATGATGTTGAGGAGGAGGAGGAGTATCAGATTTGATTTTCACTATCTAATGTAAGTGAATCAATGGTAGAATGATTGCTCTCAACTGGATATTTACACATTTAAAATGCATTGTGAATGCACCATACTTTATTTGCATTGCAATGCACTTTCTTTAAACACACTTCAAAAAAGATCTGTAATTCTGCAAATGCACGCACAAAAACAAGCCGGTATAAAATGCAACCCTAGTTTTCAAGACAGTACAAGTGAATTGAGAACACAGCAAATAGGTAATGTACTGAAAACATCAAATGGAGAATAGAATGTATAATTAAATCTGTGACATTTCCAGTTGGGCAGCTGTATCCTTTTTCCAAAAACCACATATAGGACAAGAATATTACTCACTCTCTATACTGCTTGAGTCAATCAAGCTTGGTTTACACCCCTTTTACAAACTCCCTTTCTACTCACATTTACAGTAAAGGACCTGTTGCCATTTAAATGATATAAGCATATAATAAAATATAGGAGTCAGCTATAGTACTGGTGTAACTGACTTTTACATGACGACTTGTGTTCTGCCAACCAAAAGTAAGAACAGTAGCATGAACCATCGAACCAGATGCATGATGGGAACTCTCCCTCTGAGAGGAACTTTTTCGCAGTCACAGAAACTTAAGAGGTGTGGCAGCTTCTTTTTGATGTCTTTGGTGTTGTTATGACAGTTTATATGAATTGGAAAAATACTCTTGCACTGATGTTACGCAAAAAAACGTAAAAAGAAAAATCAAACAAACGAGCAAACAAACATACTTTTCCCATGTTCCAGTGAGTGCAATGTCCAGTTTCAACCTTATCAAGGAGTTCAAACTTGTGAGAAAAATAATGAAAAAATAAAAATGGTTTCAATGTCTGTTTTCAAAATAAAGCAAATGTGCCAATTACCATCATAAACTGTGGAGTTTGTTTAAAGCCATGTTCGAATGTTGTGTCACTTCAGAGGGTGGAATTTATCAGGAGGCATGACTGACTCACTATCTGGCAGTATTCTAATCCTTTTTCTTGCCAAGAGTTAGATGAGAACATCTGCAATAAACTTTCCAGAGTTTAAATCTTCTCAAATCTTCGCTTGGTAAGAAGGGGAATATTTGTATCTCCAAAGTATGTAAAAGTATTTGTATAACATCAGATATTTCTTTATCCAACACACTTTCTTTAAGGCTCGAGACTTTAGCTGCAGTCGAGGATCCGAGCAAATATTTGGCTATACATTAGTTACCACTATTGTAGAAATATATAATTAGCAGAGGCAACACCTGACATGCATGGGATGCAATGAGCACCGTACTATTTTACTTCTGAGTCTTATCCTGGGTGTAAGCTTCTTAGGGAAAATACATCTACAATCACGTGACAAACTATCCTCAGATCATAATCCAGATTTCTGATCATGTGTTTTCAGGTGTGTCTTGCTTCTGCCAAAATATAAGTCATACCAGAGAGCAGAATACCTGATTTCTAGCAGAATACTTAAGGCTGTTATAAGTTCCAATACAAGTATTTTGAAATGGTTTACATGCAATATTTCAAATACGGGACCAAAACCAGAATGTTAATGCACTTTCATTTTTAGATATGACTCAAATAGTTCATCTTATTATCAGAGAGATGTAATTTTGCAAATGTTTATGCAAGAGCACATGCAGACTGATGACCTTTCAGCTAAAACTACCATCTTGATTTGTATTTTTACATTATCATAGCACCAGATGCAGTAGAGGGGACTTATTGCTGAAGTCTGTCTGTATTTAGATTTTTGCTTCTTAATTTACTGGAATTTCAAATAGAATCAGTGTGACTCGTGATAGCATTGTTCAGTAAAAGGTCAACATAAATACAAACCTTTGTCTCACAAGTACTTGTGCGACATTTACGCTAATGAAGCTGGTTTGCTGAACAAGGAATAATGATATCTTATCTCAAAGGTTTTTGCAATCACCCTCAACAGGCTGTGTCTTTTATGCTCAGCACTGCACAACGTTAACAGCCATGAGAAGAAGCTTAAAGAACTTTATGGAGGTGTAAAAAACTTCTTATGGTTGTCAGTGTGTTGTATCTTTGAGAGATACGTACCTGGCTGCCATTGCAATATCATAAACAATTAAAGTATTTCTTTAAAAAGTGATGTAGTGACAGTACAGTAAGTAATAACAAATTCAGTGTCAAAGTAAGTGTCATTAAAATGATAAATGTCACATTAAAAAGTAATTAACAAGTCATTCTTCTAATTTCTTAAAACACAGATTAAGTATGAAAAGTCCTTTAAGAAGTTCTGGCATTTTACAGTATGTCACATAAAGTCTTCATGCATGTTGTAGAAATGCTGCTTTAAAAGGATTCATAGTTCATAATGCCAGAAAAATAGTCTTTTTTTGCATGTAGTATTTATGGCCTAAAACGTGATATTTATGAAAGATTTGTTCAGCGTCTTCACAGCCCCATTGACCTAATGACTGTTTCTCATTTGCTTTCTTTGTCTCAGCTGGTGTGGGGATTAGAGCTAAAAAAAAAAAAAGTTCAATTTCTGGTTCATCTCTAAACTCAGGGAAGAGGATAATGATGATGCATTCTCATTTTTTATTTTACCTCATTCTGCCAAATCCCAAAAGACAGCAATGGCATAATTTGGTTTGTCCTGACATCTAGTGGTGATACATTTTGCTGCAGCAGCTCCCATGAAAGACCACTGCACAGTGATGTACAGTGCCATGTTGTTATGACTTAAAGTCCATTATTTTTTGGACAGCATATCTCTTACCTTTCATCTATCGCACAGAAAACTGAAAGGGGAAAGCCTCTTGCTCACGAGCTGAGTCTCAGTTGTATTTATCAGATTTTTTCTGAGGACAAAATGTCTTCCAGAGAGAATACCATAATACATATATTATTTTATTTGCATGTTACATGGTGATAAACACAATTGTACCGTTAGGATTCTGGGTGTCTCAAGCTATCTCCCCCCAAAAAACGTTACTCGCCCCGACATGTCAAGTCACATTCAAATACAGAACATTAAATTCAAACAACTTTATTTTGTGTTATGAACATTTTCTCATAATTATACCTTTTACTACATGTCTTTTTTTTTAAGAAACTCACTGCAATCACCTTATGCCATAAGAGAGTAAAGTAAAACTGAAACAACAAAATAAATGGGACATTGCTGTGTCATAATCCATGATTGAACCTTCATTTCCCACGACAGAGGGATGGGAGGTACACATGTGATAGTGACATTGGCTTTTTAAATCTTCAAATGTTAGGTTGTATAAACACAATCTGATGGATTTGCTGATTTTACAACATTCTGGTGTAGAAACATCACACTGTATATAAACACAGAGGAGGATAATAAAATCTGAAATTATAATAGAAGGTCACTACTGTAACCATAGCTCAACGGAAAGTAGAGAGTTAGCTGGTAGCACACTCGTCATGTATCTCATGCCTCATTTAACTTAGATAAGTTTATAATAATAACCAGAATCAGAATCTGAGCACACACACGCACAAACACAAGCCAGTTTTGTACAGTGAAGCGAAGGCGATGTTTAGAGGCAATGCTCAATAGCAAAGTATAGCTGTATCTTCAGTAGGTTGGTGCTGTGTCCTTAGGCCGGCTGTTGTTCTATAAGCAATGGAAGATACCTATTACCTTTCCTTTCTACTTTATGGATAAGACAGAGCTCCATGGCTTTTACATACATATTATTAGCATCAGTAAGTGCTTATTGGCTGGATTCAACCTGCATTGGACACACTTGAAAATCACCTGAATGGGGAGAAAGCTTAACAAATGACAGTTAATAAACTGTATCCTCCTTTAAAATAAGATGTATCTTCCCATCATGCATTCAAAGCAGGTAAAAGCATGATTTAAAGGAACTTGACCTTGCTCTGGTAGTCTGTCAGGCTCTCATCCAGCAAAAATAATCACATTTTCAGTTTGTCTGATCCTTGCTCTGCCCTGAGGTTTTTCTTTATATGTCACATAGCAAGACAGATATAGACATGTAGCACAGACCGCTCTCATGCAAACTGATCATGACAATCTACTTTCACCACAGCTTCCAGATCATCCACTTCTTGCTTCAGTTAAGAAGAAGCCGTTGCTGACAAAGTTGCCAGAGGCAACAAGTAGGAATAGTCTGCAGAAATACCACTGTAGTAGAAAAGATTCTAGAAGTAAAGTTAATCCACGTCAAAGTGGAAACACCAGAGTTGTTCAGTCGTAGAAAATCAATAAAAAAACGTGAAGGATGATGACAGAAAAAAACTTCTTTCTTATCCCTTCCTAGACTGACAAATTTGATTGTTTGTGTTCTGACTGATAGAGGTAAAGAAATGTTGTTATACCTGTTTAAATGCTTCAACTTTTATTGGAGTTGTGGCCTTCATTTTCAGTTCTACTTCTACCATTTGGCCCACATGAATTAGACTGGATCAGATGGCATTACCAACACTACGCACTCACACAGCCATGGCCTCAGAAGCATTTACAATCAAAACACTGGGGATAATTTCTTTAATGTATGACAAGGATGACATTAATTACATGTGTGTTTTACAGTACTAGTGCTATCTCGGCTTGGTTGTTAGAAGAGCGGAGAGGTGAACGACCATCCAGTAGAGGAGCTGAGCTGGAGATCATAAGCTTTTAGTCACCTCGCTGTAGGTGAAAAATAAATGGCAAAAAGAAGGTAGCAAATAGTGCGCCATTTTCAGCTTTTTCTCGTCTCGATAGGTTCCTGAAAGGATCACACTGCTTGAAAGGTCTTCTTGTTTTATAAAATATTGATACATTTATCAATTTTTTCATAAAGAAATAAAGTCAGTGATTGGCGAGGTGTGATGACAGAACGTATAGTAGGACATGTGATATAATGCTGTTCTTTTGTTAAAGATGCTCATCATCACAGTGACCTTGGTGGTCATTGAGCTTGATGAGCATTCGTTTGTTTGATGATTCTCAATACTTGGTGGTAAAGCCAAGCTAATCATAGTATTCCATTTCCTACGAGCCAGCACTTGAATCATCTCAAGGGTAGGTACAATAACAATCGCACAATACTATCTTCTTTTTATGCTTTTTTAAAAACTGTATTTTTTTCTAATTGGCTTCGGTTCACATGAAAGAGCAGGGTTGCCAGTCCAAGTAACCTAAAAGTTATTTAACCTCAACAAATTGCTACCCTATTCAGAAACATGGACACATAGAATTTGCCTCTTCATATAATATAAGGACATTGGATTCAAGTATATATATATACACAACTAAAATGAATGAGGTAAAGACAGAAAAAAATAACCTCAATATCAACATATTATGCATTTTTTCTGTATCATTTCATATTAAAACACGCATACTTCTTTGAAAGAGAAAAACTAAAAAGTAAGTCATTCATTGGTGTCATACATTTTTATCCAAATCTCAGCAGTATAGAAGAATGATCCTGGTGGTACAGCATGCAGCCTGCTGAGGAGCAGAGACAAACTGCAGAGAATGGTTGGTTGGCGGTCAAAAAACAATGTTGTTTGTTTCCTATTGTTACAGTGGTTGAATAAGTTGTGTTATCATAGAGAAATACAAAATTTTACTATGTACAGTACGCATCATTATAACCTACTGTGTTTCTTTTCTTGCTGCAAAAGACAAGAGAAATACTTTTGGAATAAAGGCGAGGAGTTGCAAAAAACACAGAATGAAGATGTAGGCTATTATTACCAGATAAACTAATTTCCTCAGTTTTGTACTCCACATTGTTTAGCTCTGTAGGATCAAGTCGATTCTATTCACTGCATCCTCGATTTCTGGGCTTGACAGCAACGACCCAAGTGACTGCTGCATCTAGAAACAATGTCATTAGAGAGACATCAGGCTAATGCTCTGTCTATGTTTCACGCATACAGACTTTAATATCAAGCTCTAATGCCAGAACAGAATCAGCCGCCGTATTTTCCTTTTGATTCTGTTTGTGTTAGTTTCAAATCTATATAGTTTATGGATATTTGGCAGGTACTTTGCATGTTGCTCGTTAATGCACTGGTTAAACACTTGGTTAAATCTACAATTTAAGTTAACATAATTCATCTATGGGACTAAGGAGGAATATACCTTTTGTCTTCAGTACTTCTCGAGACAAATGATTGTTAGCATCACTGTGAGCGGGTGCCTCTGCGTTCCCATGAAAACAAAAAAAAACAATTCTCAAACCTGACCAGACCCCAAAGACAAGATATAGCAGAACAAAAAAAGAATACATACTAATTGAAACAACAATGCAATTATTCAAAAGAGCACTGTTTGCTTGTTCTGTCCTTCATTTCATTGTTTTTTTTTTGTTGTTCTAACATTTTATTCATGACCCATTGTTTTTCGTTATATCTGTAAGCAGTGCTCGGGAGCACATAAGGTTTTTGTATCATGATGCAAACAGTCTGGGGGGCGTAAAAGTTGGTAATAAGGTAGCAATAAGGATGTCGGTGAGTTGGAGACGAGGAGGAAGAGGACGAAGGAAGGCCAGGAGGGGGCACAAGAGGAAGAGGATGGCAGCGGTATTAACACTTGAACAAAAGGCAGGCGAAGCAGGCCAACAGGAGCCACAGTGATTGAGATACAGAGGCAGAGCCGTTGATATCACGACCTGTCCCGGGTCCTGCAAAAAGAGAGAGAGAGAGAGAGAGAGAGAGAGAGAGAGAGAGAGAGAGAGAGAGAGAGAGCGAGAGAGAGAGAGAGAGAGAGAGAGAGAGAGAGAGAGAGAGAGACATTTAACGTACAAACATCCTGTTATGTTCATCACATTGATCTTGTTTCTTTTGCCATCATAACTTCTGTTTGGTCGATAATATCCATCAGGTATGTTCAGCTTCTTTTCTTCATTTAGAATTACATAGTGTAGTTAACTTGATTGTTTAGTCTTTTACTACCTTGTTGAATGTGCTTTGGCAATACTGTGTTTGTGAAATGGGTATGCCAATAAAGCTTATTTAAATGTATATTCACCAAGTATTTACATAGATAATTTTGATATTTTCAAGGGCACTGTATAGGAAACTCCGATAAACAACTTTTTGAGTTAGACAAATGAGTAATAGCACACACACATAAATTATTCTTGGGCTTTAAAGTACACACATATGTATCAAAATGTGCACTTCTTCCGACCCAGGGACTACTGAGTTGCTCTCACTGCTAGGAGAGGTGTTTGGTGACATCTGGTGGTCATTGTTTGCTATTGTTTCCTTTGCTCTAATGAATGCTAAAGCCCAATTCACAGTATGCTTCAGACAGCAGAACAGAGGCTGGGGTAAAGTTTAAGGTGGCCATAGAAGCTCAACACGCTCCAGCTTACAAAGACACAAGCAAGGAGACAGAACAAGGAAGCATGCTCCAAAAACACAAAGCACATAAAGTATGTGTGTGCTTTGGTTCTGATCTGTTCTTTATTTGCAGTGCTCCCTTTTTTTCCCAAGGATGCGTATTGTCAATTATATCAAATTGTATGTTTAGTCTTTTTTTATGTCTTTCTTTGAAAGTAATATTTAAAATTGCATTGTAGAAAAGAAAACGATGTGTGCACTGATCTTCAAACCCAGCATGTTGCACAAAAGCCAATCAGTTATGCCACAGCAGAAGTTTTGAATTAAAAAGTTCTGCATCGTTTGGCCTGCCTCTGTGGGCTGGGAAACACCGGCTTAGCAGAGTGCAGTAGCTATCAGATGATTATCAGACTGCAGCAGGTAGTGCAAATGCTGCAGTATAACGTACATTTAATCTTTTCTCTGCTTTAAGCCACAAGCCATGTCAAATATATAGTGATTTTTCGCGAATGTTTATGCCTCTGCTGTTACTGTGCCAAATTGAGAGGAAACCATGTCCAACTAACTCAAACCAGCGCTGTTCTGGTGAAACAACTGCTGCAACAGCCCTTACTGGGCAATGGAGCCAGAACTCCAACATGCCTCAAAGCTTGATCCTGTGGAGTAAAAACCTGAAATATGTGTTCAAGGTGTGTTGAATAAAATCCTTCTGCATTTCAAATCACAGCAAAGAAAAGACCTCCTTAAAATGGTCAGGTCTTACTCTTGACTCTGTAGCCCTATTGAGCTTTTTTGGCTTCAATGGAAAGTTTGAGCTACTCTAATCAACATTCATTTAGTAATCATTTCCATCAGAATAGCTCGGATAAATCCCCAGCAACAAATACAACTACTGGCTGGATGATGCACATCACATTACAATATGCAGCAGAGTCCTCAAAAGGGCAAAAACTGATCATGCTAATCGCGACGCTAACAGTTAGCAAGAGGCTAGTTAAGTTGCTATGGCTAATTTAGTTAATTGTTGAGCTTCATTTGTGGTGAATGAGTGTATTTCATGTATCTGTGTTGCAGTTTTATGGAGCATTTATGCAATGCTCCATAAATATCTAAAAAATTAACCTGATTAGGAATTTGCTGAAGTTAAATCTGCATTTACTTGTTCTCCTAGCTATTGAAATGTTGATTTGATCTTATACTATAGTACTCTAAGAGGGGTATATTACCTACGATGGAACAATATACAGACCCTCTATTTGTACGTTTTTTCAACGCAAAGCAACGGCTCATTTTGAGTTATTTTCTACCAAGCTGAACCAACAGTTATAAAGATATACAATAACTTTGTGAGCCATTTTGGAACCTTTTGGTGAACATAGATTTGGTTTATCTGAGTATCCTTCGAGTTTGCTTTCAAATCTTTGGACGTTACCTGAATTTGACCCAAAGTAGATGTCACATTCCCTCTCAGCCCTTAATCATAGATTTAGATGAGGGTTCAGTTAAATTATCAACACAGAGTTGAGTAGCCTAAACTGTTTGCCAAGGGCCTATACAGATAAACTTGAATAAAAGCACAAGGTGAGTTTTTTTCACCTTTTTTTCCTGCTGATTTTCATAAATTTAATGGTGAAGTAGGTTAATAGAAATAACATCTTTTAGCAATTCAATCTCACCTTGAAACTCACAAACTGTAGATGTGTTTATTTCTGCTCAATGGGCTAATTATAACATTCCGAGGTGTGGCATGAGTGATTTAATTTCTAATGAAACAAGAATCTTCTGTTTTTTATTCAGATGATGGGCTTTTGCAGTTCACATTAGTGTTTATACTCACTGTAGAGGAAAAGACTGGCATTCTGGACGCCCAGTCGATTCGAGGCCACACAGGTATAGTTCCCATAATCTTCTTCGGTGACGTTGGCAATCATGAGAATAGTTGTCGTGCCAAGAATCTGGATATTGATGCCTTGGGCATTGGACAGCCTGAAGGGGAGAGACAGACAGCAGTGAGGACATTTCAAGTAAATTGCAAATTAATGAAAATCAGAGGACTTTAGGCCAGATGGGAGTTGCTGACATTTTGGACAAAACATTAGAGTCTGCCGTGTCTGTGCAAAGGAAGGAGTCGTGAGACTTCATTAGAGCTTAATTAACCAATATAATATGCAGATCTTTTTTCTACTATGAAAACACACTTTGAACTAAGAACAAAAATCCTGCTGGCTTAAAAATAAACTGGATGTCACAGCCACAGTGTCGGTCCCTTGTGTTTCCCTCAAAGCAGCAAACTCCTGGTCTAAAAAGTTAAGCCAAAAACAGGATCATTGTTATCCTGTATGAAGGATTATTAAGCTGCTGTAGCCTTTTCATGTTCTTTTAGGAGCCTTAATTTCCTTAATTCCTTAAGCCTTAATTTAGGAGCCAAACTTCTGTCAACGCTTCTAACCTGAACCGAGCCTACCAACACACCTTGCTACGATCAGCTGAAAAACCCACGTCATAACCTTTCTAACCTTACTTGCAGAATTGTGTGTTTTTGTTACCCCACATAATGCTTGCTTGTTCCTTTGCTTCAGGAATCCTGTTCTATTGCCTGCCTGCATGCCAGCTTGTTCCCTCTGCTTCCTCTTCTGCCGCCCTGACCTGCCTCTCTCCACTGCCCCCGCTGCTTCCTGCCGTTCTGCAGCCATTCACTCACCTAATTCATCTATTGCTTCAGTAACTCCTTCAAAGAAACTTTACCGACATCCTGCTCTGTGTTCTGCGTTTGGGTCCACCTAACACTGGGCAACAAGGCACTTTGTAGGACCTTGCTGACATGATTCAGCTGTGACTGTGGTCTGTTGACAAATTCCATTAAGACACCTTCATTGTGTCAACACTTAACATTTATTTTTTATTGTAAACATGATGTAGTTTATTACATTTGAATTTCACAGTTTCTGACAATATTGTGAAGTAGACATTTGAAAAAGCTACGTCTATGCCCACACATAAATGAAAGAACCTTTAAAACAACTTCAGAATAAATGACAATATTTAATGTACTGTATAGAAAAATATAATTATCTAACAATATTATATAATGCTATTAAGGTTGGTTATACTTTAGTGCTAGCAATCACTTTGCAATTGCAGTGTCAGTGTGATGTCAGTGAACTATCTTGGAGTAGGCGTTGAGATTGCGAGAGAAACCTCTTTCATTAAAATGTTGAAACAGTGTTTGATCAACAACTAATCCTCAACCTTTGGAATATTTGTTTATCAGTGGTGTCTTCTTTATGTTAATTTTGCAAAAATTTAATGACTTGCAAACATGACAAAACTGAGGAAATGTGTGGATATTAACTGTTTTATTTAATGAATGTCTATTGTTGTCTATTGATCACTGTTTGATGAACGATTAGTATGCCGCTGAATTCTTCTCATGCACTTTTAGGAGTCTTTATGACCACAAAACTTCTGCCAATCAATTATGTCAACCTTGAACCCCTTTCAGCACAAATGAATCAATAGAATGTGCTGACTCAGACGGTTTACCTCATTGATGAACTGCTCCTTACACCATCATGGGCAAATACAACTCTTTTAATAAGACGGTGCAAATAATGGATTCTGCTTGTACTCGGCTGATTGAGGCCTTTCGTATCATGAATGAGGTGAAGTTCGTTTAAGGCGCCTTAACTTAATCCTGCTTAAGTCTGGATAATGTAGTTATCGGAATTGGAGCGGTGGAGCTGGAAGTTTGTGCTGACACACATTTCTGATAGGAAGTATTAACATAAACAGCAAAATGCACATCATGGCACAGCATAATTTGGCTCAGTGGGGAGTGTGGACTTGATAAATGTGCTGAGGTCCTTTCCATAGGGACATCTTGGGACGGTGTGTATGTGTGTGTGTGTGTGAGAGAGAGAGAGCAAGAAAGCGAGAGCTAAGGAAGGGCAAGTGCACCAGCAGTGTCTCCACTTCATCTTAAGGCAAACGCCCCTTCCACGATAAGGCCAGGAGCAGATATATTCTCCAGCCTGTCTTCATGAGAGGGGACTGAACTATTAAAAAGGTCTGCCTGCCCGCAGAGCACGCTGAAAGATCCAAATTTTACACAGCACTCTTGGAGCTGAAAGCAAACACCTATTTTTACTAAAGATTACAGCGAATCATTGTAATGCAGCAGCTGGGGAATAAACTGCCCCGAACAGGTCAAACCAGATAGAACTCTCCTCTGTTTTCACAGTGAAGGTTGCAGGCTCGTTTTCTTTTCTTTGCACACATGCTGCGAGCTCAAACACCCAGGAGCAGAAAAGTGCATTGGAAATAACAGGAAAAATGGATCACTGGCCCCAAAAGTGTGTCTCTTTTTCTATTCTATTTTTTGCAGTCATCCTTCCTGAGGCCCAATTCAACTTTTAACGCATTTGGCACACACATATCTGCAGGCGGCAACTTCTCTCACACTTTGATTTCATGTTTATCCTCAAATATGCCTGTGTCTCTGCCAGCTTCACCTGGCATAATAGACTGGAATACATTATCCAAGAAAGTTGGCAGAAATTGTGCATTTCCAACTTTTTGGGGGGGATGTTTTCATCATAACTGCATCCATTTTGATGTTTTTCCTCACAGGCAGATGGCAGCAGTGCTCTAGTGGATATCTCCAGTGATCACTTCTTGATGCACGGAGTCACTCTCTTACATGAAACCCTAGATTGAAATGATTTGACCTCTCTATTTGACAGAGGGCAGGCACTGTATGCGCTGTTGTTGCAGGGGTGGTAAAGATGAGAGACCAGAGCAAATCATCAGATGGACAGATTTGATTCTGTAGCGTGTGGGAGCATCTAAAGTAGGTTATCACTGCCAGAGAAAGTGACAGGCCTGTTATGATTCAAGGCCGATGATAAATGAAATCAAGTAGAAACTCCTGCTGAGACTTGTAACCCACAGATGATTGAACGTGGTTTGGTGTCTGTGACAGCTATGTATCAGCTGACAAAACAACACACATATCTGTCCATCATGTGAGCTAACAATTCACGTAGGACTTTCTCATGTTATAAACATGGGTGGAGTGATTGACTGCACCAAGAGCAGGGGCAGCCTACATTCAAAGATGCTAAGGTAGATTAAAAAAAGCAAGATTCTGCAAACACAATTCTTAAGATTTAGGAAGGAGCTAGTGCATGAAATGGGACACTATTTTCTCTGTGCTCCATCAGACTTCTAGCTTCTCCTTTAGGTTTACCAGTACAGAATCATTTGAACGAAGATTGAACAGTGAGGCAATTTACAGTTTGATCTAAATTCCATGATAGACTACTGTAGCAGTGAGAAGAGACAAATTGAGCAGGGAGGGTCATGACAGCCAGGTATTAATACTTTTCATTTATAAACTTTTGGCCAGCTTCTTTCAGATTATGATGTATCAGTTTCCACTGCGGCTAACTGGGTGTCTAGCGCCGTGGAGACTCTCAGATTAAGGTGAAGCCGGAGATGTTGTGAAGCAATGATTCATTTATTTTTAAGTGGATGAGTTACGTTTCCTCAGCTGAGGAGGTCGATGTTTTCACATGGAAATTACGACTGACAGAGGATGGATATTGAAACATTTGGTGAATCAACACTTGTCATAGACGGAGGGAGAAGCAAGCTGTACACAGCCCAGGATGTGTTCGATTGCTGCCAAGCATTTTGTTTGAGCTCTAGACTGTTTGCTCCTTCAGTTTGGTTTGTTTGGGCAGGTGACAGCAATGCCTTTCAAACTTGGCACTAGATTACTAGAGCAAAAAATGTGTGCTACACTCCAAGAGAGCTGATGTGTAAATTGTTTGGGGTTCCAAGAGGAAAAATGTGAAGTAGGGTTTAATGTCAAATTTTTAAGGTTATCAATATAACAGTTTTAATACTAATTTACTTGCCAACGTAAAAAACAGACACAAATAATGTAAAAAATATATAATGGGGGATTCAGGAAAACAATAAATCAATGTCAAACACAATGCCACTTTGAAGAGGGGAATCCTGCATCCAAAGGGTGTGGGTAATTAAATGCAACATGGCAGTTAAGTTGTTTTTCAAAATACTTCTATTAAAGAAAGGGATTAAAAATAATTAATTCAAGAAGGAACCAAAGCTAATCAGGAAGCCTGTAGAAAAAAATAGAAATCATCAAAGTACAATGTGTGCTGAAATAATAAGAGGTGAACATCCAAATACATCAACTCTTTCCTGTGTCCTCACTTCTCATGAGTGAGTACGGCGAGAAGAAAACTGCCAATTGTTACTGCAGCACACATGTGGCTTTTGCTGTTTTTTGTGGAAAAGGGGTTTGTTTAGATTCCTTCAATGCCTACATTATAACCCATGCAGATGTCAGGGTGTCCATTGATAACCTGTGTGTTAATGAGGTTACACTGATTAAAAGAGAACAAATCGCAGGAGCAAAACCTTAACAGTCAGGTAAATAAGATACAACACACTTCAATGCATTAGCTTCGATTCTTGGGAAGAGACTATGAAATCAACTAGCCAAGCAAGGATAAATTATATTATTATGGTGCATTAACATCATCATCCAAGGAGAAAGTGCAATAACACTTTCCACTGGAACAGCAGAAGAAGGGTGAGCTGTGAATAGGCATGTAGCCAAAATCCTCAAGGGGAAAAAACAACTGAGATAGATGGCAGTTGGAAACAACAGATAATGCAAAAATAATTCTACGACAATAAATCTTTCTTTTCAAGCAGTGGTGTGATAGGCCCATTACTTTAGAGACCTTATCTGTGATAACACTGCTGACACTCCTCCAATATTTCCCCCCTGATCTTCAGAAAACTTTAACTGCTGTAGTTAGTTTAGAAGTGAAATTACAGATCATGATGCTCTCATGGGCAATTTCCTTATCATTGGCTGTTATTTCCCATTCATGCCCTTTCTGTTCATACCTGACTTTGGGGGTGAGTTTGCCGCAGAGCAAATGGACTAAATGGAGGGACTGGGTAGTCACTGCCTTTACATCTCATTACACTTTGATAACCCTCAAGAGTGTTCCAGACACATTCATGACACTTAAATTGTTAAATTTCCAATGAACACCTGTGTCTAGAAACACCATTTGTGATATGACAGGATGAGTGCAACGTGGGAAAGCTGATTTCCATTTCAGTTGAATAACTTGTCATATGAGAAAAGGGTTATAGTGATTTTCAGTGACTACTGTGTATAAATTGCTTGAAGGAGTTCACCCAACCTGTTGTACTTGTACTGTTCTCAAAAAATAACAACAGACTGCTGTCTCACACAGTTATGTTTAATTAACAACGTGATAACAGCCTAGCGAGTGATTAAGTGGGTGATTAGTAATAATCAAACCACACAGATGATGTCATCAAATGATCATGGGCATGTGACAATGGGACCATTGTGAGGGCAGATTTGACAAAGGAATCAGAGAGATCTATTAAAAACAACAGAGCAAAATGACACGTAAGCATGCCTGGCACAGAGGATAAGGTGCTGATGTATTTGGGAAATGATGAGAAAACTACTCTGGAGTTAACATGTAGAAAGTTTCTGACTCAGGCCATGTCATGTTTATATTATACAATACATTAATGACAAAATACTTCCATATGAAACACAGTTCAATATAATTTAGAAAGCAATGCTTGTCATTAATTTCTGATGAATTGTGCCCACAATTACAAGTAAATCAAAGATGCACATCATTTGGCCTCTTTTTTTCAGATCTGCAATGACAGCCTAAAAGTTGGCGTCATGCCTTAAGGAGTCAGTTGATGTAATCTCAAGCATATTTTTTGCAACCTATTGTCACATGCCTGTCAGCAGCAGGAATCTAGAGTTTGAATGTTTTATCTAAAGACATGAGAATATTTTAACACGGAATGCATCTAAATAAAACATGGGGAGAATAAAAAAAAGGTGTGGTAATAAAAACCATTGAAACAAACCTTCCCAAAAGCTTTAAATTCTTATGCCAGTAACACTTTTGTCTTCAAAACTTTCCTCAAAGACTCTGTTTCCAGTAATCAGACATGTTTCCATCCTGAAAACATGTCAAAGGAGATAATAAAGAAGCCTCAGAGCATGGGAAGAGGGTCGGTTTCGGTGGTTTGGACTTAACGTTGATATGGTTGTTTGTGACAAAGGAGACAAATAGCTTGTGATATATTTAGAGTCCCTATAGAAAGCTGTTTTGCTTGAACTTATCTTTTTCTCAGGTAAATGTTCATCACCTAATGTAATGGCCATAGAATGACGTTGACATTTGGATTGGTTCACTATAAGCTTCACTTTCACTAAGCAATTCTGTAAGCCACCGAGCCTAATCTCCCGGGATTTGTGGCACAAAGGAAGTGCGTCTACCATTGCCAAACTGAAGAGGACATCACTTTTTCCCCTCCGGTAGTGATCAGTATCTATCAGGGGAAACATCATCTTGAATCAGAGCGATAGTTAGATTTGATCTGAAATAACTATTCACTTCCAAGTGTTTTTGTTTTTTTATGGTAATCAGATCTTGAGAAGTCCCACAGCGGTACTAAATAATGACATGACATTGATATGGGGTGTGAGAGTGTCAAGTTTTACCTTTTTTCGTCTCTGTACCATTCAAATTCTGGCGTGGGCACAGCCGTGGCGTCACATTGCAGTGTCCCCAGGCGACCCACTGAAGTCTCTGAGTTCTGGGTTTTCTTTATTGTTGGAGGATCTGCAGAGTCACACAAAGTTAGGTTACATTTTTAACCCAATAACAACATCATGTTCACACTTCACATTCACATGAAACTCATGAGCACATTACCAGTAAATACGCTGACGCAACATAAAACACTGTTCTTTAACTGTTAATGATCTGTTCAGTTTTCTTGCCAGTGGGTCACGTTTTATTGAGGACCTATAGAGACAACAAGCTCAATAGCAACTCACTATGACCTCACCTTGGCTTCACGTCATCAGGGAGTTTCAACTTTAATTAAAAGCATCACACCAGTGAAATGCATTAAGTTATTCACAGCTCTTAGTAAGGTAATATATTCCCTCGTAAAACCCAAAATTATTCAAAGATCAAAGACGATTCCTTTTCTAATACGCATTTCAATGAGACGTGATTACAGCATTTTCTGTTTCCTCCAATTCCTGCAGATTTAATTAAAAGTCGCAGTTATATATTTGTAATGGCAAATTTTGTCATTTCTTTCTTTTCTCTCTGCATCAGAGCCCAGACAAAAGCTGGAAAACAAAGTTCAATATGCGTGCAAACTTTAATTTTGTCATACATCCTAAAATCATGATAAAAAAAGACCTGACATCTCCTGTGTTCATACATGTTAATGACAACCTGTTACAGTTGAAGATTGTTTAAAATGATTAGGGCTGTGGTGGCAAAGTCCATAAGAACCCATAGGGACTTGGATTGGGAACTGTAAGGTCCCCAGTTCAAGTCCCTGCAATCCAAGTACTACCGAGGTGTCCCTGGGCAAGGCACTGTTCACTACACTGATCCCTTGGCGCCGTGCATAATGATAGCTCCTTCTTCTCTTCTATAATTTTGCAGTTCTTGAATGTGGAATAACCATTTTACAACAATCAGTCAGAATTTTGGAGTGTTCAATTACAATTCTTGAATTTTAATTTACAATTCCACAGTGTTACCATTTTAGAATGTTAACATTTTAGACTTTAACATTATTGTTACGTTTTAAAATTCTAGAATGTTAGGATTATAACCATACAACGTTAAAATTCTGAGAGTTTTAGAGTTCTAACTTAAAAAGTATCCATTCTAGAAGATTAAGTTCCATTTCTAGAATGTTGAGGTACCATTTATAACATCGAGTTACAATTCTATAAATTGGAGTTACACTTCTAGAATGTTAAGTCACAATTGAATAATATTACGATTCTAGAACAAATCATTTTCTTTATGTAGTTGTAGAAGTTACACATTTTATAATGTAAGGTTCCATTTCTAGACTATAGAGTTAGTAATTGATATGAAACTAGAAAAACAACCAGAAATAAGTCTGATTAATGTCTGTTTTACATTTAGGATGAAATACTAAGAAATGGTTTCATATATACATCATCATCATCATTATTTTTTCAGGCGCTTAGACTTCGCAAAAGAAGAAATTGAGAAACAAGGCGCAAGTGATTTGTTCGGATCAAAGAGAATTCTATAGCTCCTCTTGGGAGTGTTGGTTTGTAATATCTCATAAGGTATTCATCAATCCCACACATGCATTACACTCGTCAGATCTAACATGGACCCCTGACAAGATGTAATTAGGTGATCTTGTATTGAAATGCTAAGTGTCTCTTAAATGATGATGGTATGTGAGAATCACCGTGATAACAGCAGTTGCAATCAAAGCTAGAGATCTTTCCCCTCCCACCTAAGTTCATCTCGAGAAGAGTGAAGTGTGCTCCAAAACTTTCAAGATAGAGCCATCACCTCTCTGCAACACTGTATTCCCCATTTTTTCATTTAATAATTCCAGTCTTGACTTCAATATGGTTTTATCTGTTAAGTTTATCATCTCAAGAAATGTCAGACATGAAACGTGGTGAGCATAATAATAAATGTTCAGTATTGAATACAGAAATCGATGCAGTGTGTGGTTACTTACAGCTGACAACCACATTGACGTATTTGACATCAGGTGTGGCAACGTCATTGCTGGCCTTGCATTCATAACGACCCGCTTGGTTTCGCATGATACCTATAATGTCCAGGTATTCCTCTCCGTCCAATGGCTCTGCTGCAGAGGGTTGGAAAGAGAAGAGAAGAAAGGTTTGAGAGAGACAAAAGAAAGAGGAAAACCGTTAGTAAAAATGAGAGGAAGTGGGATAAAGGCAAAGGTAATGTTAGACAAAATGTCCTTATATATATCCCACAGACTCTTAACCAACATAATCTATTACTTGCGAATAGCTGCGCACGGCAACATTTCCTTTGATTCTAATCACTAAGCAGTATACATGTTTTATTGTGCTGTTTGTTAAGATGTATACGGGAAGCATGTTCTCATCTATCTTCACATATCGGATGTTTTATATTTTGACTGATGTATGTTTAATATTACTACTTTTGTTATTGAAACTGATCATTAATTTTAATTGTATTGAGGAAATGACAAATAAGAAGTTATGCTTTTATATTTGTAGCCCTTGTGAGCTTGGCATGGCCACCATTAGATGCTGTTCGACCCTCAAACAAGCATTCAGTTTGAAATTTTCTGAAGCTTTTAAGCCCACTGAGTCTTCCTTTTAATTAAGGGCCAATATAAGAAAAAAGGAAGCAATCTGAACTACAGCGTCCTTCCATACTCATATTCCACAAATTAATTCAAACTCACAGTCAGGTCACACTGGGACTGAGACTAAAACTGAGGGCACATTTAATATTCAACAACTTCGTAAGCTGACTTTCAATAGTTGTTTGTCTGAGAGTTTCAATTAGCAGAGGTATCTGCAAATGTCAGACAAATCATCTGAACTGAATGGAAAAAAATCACAGAGAATATCAAACTAACTGTTTAATGAACAATCCAGCTTATTAGCCACGTAAAGAACACAACGTCTTGGTGTCTCATTAGGAAATACCTGCAACGATTATTCAATATATATTAATTTTTTTTTCTACTTGCTGCCATATTTATTGCACAAATGAAAGCCATGGTGTGAAGACCCAGAGATATAATTAATTATAATATGACAAATCATCTATTGGGTAGATGTGTGACATTAATATAATTAATGCTGCATATGATGAAGCCACACAATGGTAAACAATACAATGAAGCAGTTTGTTTGTTTCAATCAAACATCTATTCTATTTACATTTTGACCTGATGGGAAATACAACTATTGAACATTCAATTACATTATATGCAATCATACAACAGAGCAGATCTCATGATATTTCTCTGAGAGATACATCTATCTGCCCTGAATGTGGGAGGGAGTCCCCTAGGACAAAGCAAATAATTGTAAGTTATTAAACTTACAATAAAATAAACTGTTTTTTCCCTTAATTAAAAAAATTATGGAACCCTGGCAGTGAAAGCAAATTGCATAGAGGAGATCTCTGGGCTGAATTGGGAAAATGCAGCATTAGACACATTAAATATCAGTAGTCTCAATTATGGGCAAATTCATGCTCATGTTATGAGAGACGGGCTACAAGCTTTAAAAAAAAAACTTTAGAAACTCTGATATTGAAGGTGAGTTCTGCTGTTATGAACACCAAACGAGTAAAAGCTGTGCTGTTCCAACCCATAAAGCTCATACAAGTGGCAGGTACCAAACAAAACATCATGGCTTTCATACAGGCCTGAAGCTCAAACGCAAACTATCCACAGACATGACTCCGGGGTTTCAAAAAGAAAGAGAAATACTTAATGATCCAAATCAAGTGCATGATGGAGATGGAGGTCAGCTCATACAATATTATTTCACATTGATTGGAAGATCAGTGGGATCATGATCAAAGTCTGAAGCAGATCATATCCAGCGCTCCCTGGACGAACTGCCAGAGTAAAGTGATTGGAGGTATGATTGAAAATCTGTTGCCATGGAAATTCTACTGAAGCTCAATCTCTTCTTCCCTGTTTTTTTTCGCTGGATACATAGAGAGAAAATCAGGTGACTGTAAAGATCAAAGAATAGAGAAGAGATGAGAATTCAAATGAGAGATGAGAGGAAGCTCCAACTATTTTATAAAGCAAAGCAATTAACGGTCAGTAATCTCACCTGGTGTGTTTAGAGAGCAGCTCAATCATGGAGGATGAATGGAGTATAATGTATTGTCTAAAGAAACAATTAATTATATTTCATGCTCTTTTGTCTGTGCCCACAGGAGAATACAACTTTCTGCACATGAAGTGTGTGCTTCGCGTTATCTGTTAAACGTAGCGTAATGACCATAGATTGGTTAATCTTGTCTAGAGGGAATTTATTAGAGTGTTCACGTTGTTATGTGTGAGGAGACACAATGTCTTTATGGTGAGTATGACGCGCGCATGAATGAGCAGGATGAAGACACATTTCTTTAAAGGTTTTCAGGGAGCACTGAAAGCAGGGTGACAAATTCAAAATGTGTTAGAGAAGCTCCATGAATCATGACATTACAGCTCACTATATCACATTATGACAATTTGGAAAGAGAGGGAGAGTGGGTTACGGAAAGGAAAAATAGTAGATTAAGAAAGGAAAGGACAAAGAGTGAGTGAGGTTTCTTTAACAATATTTCATGTCTAAGTTAAAGATGTTGAGCAGATATCATTTGTCATATCAAGCTTTCTCAGGATTCGTGGTTAACATTAACCATGGAAACCTGTTTGTTGTTAACCAATCTTAAACAAATTAAAGGTTCATCCACTTCATTTTCACAGAAATCCAAGCACGAATACACACCCTCTTTTATCTGTACATCTGTAGATGCAGGTCAGAGTTCAAGTCCCTGCCGACCAGCAGTATGTTTGTTTCACCCTTTTTTGATTATATGTTGCAAGCATTTTTTGTTTCTCCTTCTACACTTGGAGTTTTGGGAGAGGGGCAAGTGTCAGGAGCGACAATGGGTTTCCCAATGAGGTACACAGAGGGAAGTGTTGGCAAAACGTGTATTTTCTACTCTAAAAGAAAAACATTTACTGGAATAGAAAGAAATTTGTGGCAGCAGAATTGTTCTGGAACTCTGTGGGGTTTTATTAGACAAGGCACCCCACTGGATGTAAGCTCTGCTCTCTGAGTAGGACTACTTCACTGTGTGCCACCACTGGGATGCAGCTATCATTATGAAATGAAGTGTCATAATTTGTTCCAATTTTGTGCTTTTGATATTTTTTTTCAAGAGGTATCCCATTTTAGCGGCTGAATATCTCATGTTTAGAATGAAAAATGTTTACCAAGACTACACAAAAGCAGAAATGAAATAACCTTTGCTGTGATGATGGGGGATTTTTGTTTATAAAGAATACATTGTTGAAGGGATCTGTTATGAACGTTATACCACAAATGTGTGTTATTGAAATGCTGTCAATGGAAAAATAAATGGAAAAATCCCTATGATGCAAAAGGAAACTGTAATTTGCAACCATTTAATAAGTATGGCTTACAGGAAAACATTTGCGAATAATGAAGTTGCTTTTAGCTAAATGGAGCATTCCAGCCAGCTTGTCTCTGTTTCTATTAGCATTTGAAAGGTTGTAAAATTAGTTGCAAAACAAGATCAAAAAGTCTATAAAAGAAATATAGTGAATGGCACATGAGCATTGGCAGTATGTCAAGTAAAAATTAAACATATACAAAAATTCCCTTTCAACGCACCTTTCTCCCCTTCTTGGACCCAGCACCAAAGTGCCATTCACTAATTGCCAAGCAGCCTGGCACTTTCCATGATGAATAGACGTGCATATAATTGCACTGTTTTCCAACAGATGATACTGTTGAAAGCCCTGCGGCCTTTGGGATATGCATGAGCAAGCTTTTGTAAGCAAGTTGGGAAAAGTTGAGGGGCCTGGAAGAAGTACACTTCTACAAATGCCTTCTGGATACTGATTTGCATTGCACTGGCAATTTTACGATTATGTGAACAACAAGTTTTCCATGTCAATTAAAAATACTCTGTAGGAGTGAGGGACACAAATGGGATGGAAGCACTGACCAACATTGTTTGGGTCCAAGCATGCACAAACGCCCCCAACCCCTAGAGAAAAAGCATTCGAGAGAGAGAGAGGGAGGTGCTGAGGGATGTGAATCTAAAACCAGCAACTTCAGCTGCCAACTGAATGGCGCTCATTTGCATATCCTCATGCATCATTCATCAGCATCACTTTTTTTCACAGTGCAAAACATTACATTTATTTTGCAAATGTTAATTTATGTTAAGCAGTTGATTTGAGAAACTTCAGAGTCGAGTAGCATAAAAGACCCTGCAACATTTATTTTCTTTTGTCTGTAGGAGTGTGACAGTATGTGCACCGGTGTCTGTAAATGTGGACACACCCAGCACACCCATCACCTTTGACTCTGTGTGTATCCATGTGTGTGTGTGTGTGTGTGTGTGTGTGTGTGTGTGTGTGTGTGTGTGCCTGTATGTACCTGTTTTGACACTTGGTCCTGGCTTAATCTACCTGTCAGGAGTTGGTGAGATTTAAATGATGGGTCAACACGTAATCACAGAGTAACTACCCTCATCAACAAATTCCTCCCGGGAGAGATATGAAGAGAATGGAAAGATGGCTGAGCTTAGAAACTCAGTTCATATTCTATGCTCACTCATGAATCTATTGACTGTATGTTCCCACACCCAAACATATCTACAGGGCTCAATTTACAGTAGCTATGTTAAAGGTAATATATAATGAAAATCTTACTTTTCCAATGCTTCGGGAGATACTTTTGCAAATCAGAATACAAGAAGCAATTCCAATTTGGCTCCCATTCTTACAGTCTGGCACATGTATTACACTGCCTCGGGAATCTCAACTAAAGTCTTGAAAACTACCAAGCCAATTAGAACAGACTGGGCTTTTTCAGAAAGAAAGTATGAAAAAAGTATGGACCTGAAAATGAGCATAACATGTCCCCTTTAAAGAGGACCTATTACGCCAATTTTCAAGTTCATATTTGTCTTTTGTGCCTTCACTAATATTTCATGCTTTAATGTTCAAAAAGGTCTTTATCTTTCTCATACTGCCTGTGCTGCAGCATCTCTTTTCTCCCTCTGTCTGAAACCAGAGCCCAGTCTGCTCTGATTGGTTAGCTGGAAGGCTCTGTTATGATTGGTCAACCGCTTAGAGATGTATAGCCTATCATGTACTATGTGTTGGAGCACAAGTTACGTAGTGATGTTGCTATGTTAGGGAAGTAAACAAAGGGCTCCAGTTGAGGCTTTTCAGGCAGGGGGGGAGTTAATGGGAGGGAAACTCCGCCTGGAGTGAACATTGGGATGCAGACCATTAACATCCACAATAACCTATATTATACACTACGGGAAAGGGAAAACCCCAAAATGAATAACAGGACCTCTTTAAAGGAATACGACTCAAAGTTAAAATGCATGTTATTACAATGTGTCAGGAATTTATTTTAAATGACATATTTATTTTACAACAATAAACATTAAATCCTTTACAACCTGAAATGTCATAAATACTGTGTTATGAAAGCAACAACAGTATCCTTGTGAGACTTCTCATGTTAATGTGCTCTTTTATTGGCTCCACTCTATAGTCTTATTACACTTGGCAGCAATTCTGTTTATCTGAAAAGAAATCCCACAGTCTGAGGACAAAAGGAAAACTTCCACTTCTATTCACAAGTCATTTGCCGCTACTGCTACTGGTGGTGCAGAAATAACACAGGTGTTGGAGCCAAAAACAAGACGGCTGTTTATTTGTCGCTTCTTGAGCCGAAGAAATGATACGCACAATAGAGCGGTGCAGCCGTCTGTTTTTCTCAATGCTGTCAGTCCTCTCTCTATCTCATTTTCCCACTCTGTACTTTTTCTTGTTCGACTCCACACATGCCTTTGTTGTTTTTTGAGGCAGTTCTGTGTGGTTTCTCCCAGTGTGGGCAGTCATTGTATGGCGCTGTATATCGTTGTTTGTCCAATCTGTGTCTTAGGCCTTCAAAGAAGATTAATTGTCGATAAAAACAGAATGGGGTTTAATGATTGAATTCCCATGAAGGGTAGTTTGGTTGTCTGCTTGTTTTTGCACTTGCCTGATAAACTGATCCAGCCTACTGTTGTGGAAAGAATCCTCATTACTGTCTGGATTGATTCAATGGGCTTGTGTTTGCCATGGGAGAAGAGACTTTGTGTTAAGCAATGACAGCAAGGTCAGTCATAGACTATCCCTGTTTACCTTTCAATCCCTGTTTTTCTCACACACCAACATATGTGTGCATGCAAAGACAAACTAATAGCATGCAATACTCATGGGATAAACAAATAACTACTTTGCATCTCTGCAAGTAGGCCTTGAAATTAAGCATTCGGGATAAATATTTTCAGACGTGCATACCGATAGAACATCTTAGCACGTCTATATGTGGGTATGTGTATGTGTGTGTGTGTTTGTGTGTGTGTGAAAATGATTAAAGAAATGTGATGCCAGTAGGGCCAAGGCTCGACGCTCATCATGTGCAGTCATCAATTCACACGACCATGAGAATGATGACTTTAATTTAGTTGCTGAACGTATCACCTGCATAATCACCTCTACATCGCTTACTACTTGTAAAAAGATATCTCCATTTTTCGGCACTCTAACTGACGGATGAGACATTACCCTTAACAAGAACCTCTTGTTAAACTGCATCGGTTAAAGCTCCCACACATGTTTAAAATGAAACAGCGTAGAAAGCCAAATGTCATAGCAATTAGCAATCATGTGGTTTAAATATTATTCTAATTAGATCTGTCAAAGCATTTTAATCAGGAGCTTTCAGAACAGCTTAAGATATGCATTCTTTGTGTAGATTGTACAACACTGCTGGAAGATGCCATCTACTGTATTTGCTGTCTAACACATCAATCCCATGCTGCTCTCTTAGGTTAAGCTGGTGAGACCATAGTATTTTTACAATATGTTTTTTAAGCTTTTGTTAAATGTATTTAGTCATTTATTCTCTGTCACCTGTCAGTACACTGGGGTTGCTCAGTATGAACACATTATTAAATCACTTCAATATATAAACCTTCAAATCAAGAATTGACTTCTCCTTGAGGCTACTGCCTCCCTGAAGGGCTGTGACTCGGGGCCCAGAAAAAGTGCTTACAGACTGGAAAAAAAAGTGCTGAGTTTCTGTGCAGTTCTGACTTTAAACCAGTGTGAGCTCCAGCATTCAGCCAGCCCAGCGGTGGCTGCACCTAATGAGTCTGGGCAGACACAGGGCAAGCTGTGCTCATGATGTTCTGTGCACGGTGTGACAGTGGACTGATTTCAGAGCAGCTGCTGATGATGCTGATTGCAAACAAACAAGGGAACAGTGACAGTCAGCAGATCTGAGACCTGCTGAGAGACGGATGAGCAGCTGTCTTCTCCTGCTTCCCAATGTGCTGGTAATCAAGTGGTTGTGAATACACACCCACACACACATGCACACACTGCTGACATGGAGGTTGACCCGTGCTGCTCTGACAAGGCCCTGTCACCACCTTACACTCCACTCACATAATCAGCAGGCTTGTCAGCTACTCGCTGTAAGAGACAAGCTTGGCTCACAATGATTTGTGTATGTGTGTGTGTGTACATGTGTGTGATAGCTCCGGCCTAATCTTCTCACACATTGTTACTGCACTTGAGTTACACTACTGAAGTACCTATGTATCTGCACTCTTGCAGGCTCCACTACCTCCTGGGGGTCAGAAATATATGCGTGTGTGCGTATTGAGCTTTCTAGCTATGCCTGCGTCTCCCCAGACAGTGAGATGAGGTGCAGAAGGACAATTGAAGTGACTGTCATACTCTGCCGAAGGAAAGGATGGGAGGATGATGGAAAGAGGAGGAGACAATGAGAGTGAAAATGAGGGAGAGGAAGAAGGAAAGTGACAGCTGAAGATGGATAGACAAAGAGTGGCAGAGAGGAACAGTGAGAGAGTTTTCCAGACAGTCCTGGGGAGACTTTCTCGAGCTCGGACTTGGAGCAAGGGACGTCACAGAGTCGAAGAATTATGTCAAGGGCACTCGGCATCAAACCTCTTGATGGCTGCCCTGCCAAGCACAGTGATAAAAGGGTTATGACTTCAATATTCAGCCGGATCATATAGCATAAGAGTGTCGGCTGCGGTCCAAATCAATTCATTTGGACAGATGTCTTTGTTACAATGAAGCCGTTGTGATGGATTCATAGCATACCATTTACAGTTGGCTGAAGCTATTATTCAGAACACCTTCAGGGTTTACTATATTGCTTAAGGGCACTGTGACAGTAAACATGACTCCTGCTCTTATAGGTAATAAGTGTTGAGAAAATTGAAATTTTGGATACAAGAAACTATTTGCAGGCGTACCTCCATTCAGCCACCAGTGTATGGCGTCATAAATACAAGGACTGAAATTTAAAATATTAGATTCTTACTAATTTTATAGTAGGCTGCTCAGATGTCCAGATGTGCCTGCCTCTTTGCTTGAGTGGATCTCGGGTTCGCTACTATTGTCCTCACTGCAATGCTAAAGAACTGCCAAAGCCTATTACACCAGAGAGGAGAAAGGATCTTGAATGCATAATTGAACATTAATTAACTGCTGGAGTTTCAAAAACTAATGATAAGAATGATTGAACATCCAATGAAACTGGCTATTAGCATACTAAAACACTGTTCTGTTCTTCGTCTCCTGTCGGCCTCTACTGTCGTTTAACTTCTTTCTTTTCCTCTCTTTCCCTGAGGGTAATTCCTCCCCTGTTTTTAGCCTTGCTTGGCTTCTCAATGTGTCATAAAAAACCGGAGGCAGCCATGTATTTTTCATACTTGTCTGAACGCTATTTTGGTGGTGTGACAGTGAGGGATCCCTTGCTTGACCAGCAGCTCTATTTCCCCCCTCATCATTCACTATGGGGCTCTGCAATTTTCCCGACCTCCCAACACCTAGAAGCTCCACCCCAAAAAAACAGAAGTGGACTCAAACTGCGAATCAGCCAGCTAAAGAGATCAACATCAACACGCATGCAGTTTGCACATGCATGTCGCACAGTCATTCAATGCCTTGTGCACATGTACTGCACATGTATTTTCTTTCACGCTCACAAACTGTACTTTTTTTTCCAGTTCTATTTGATCTTTTTCTTCTCTCCATCCCGCTGAATATTCCCTCACCTCTGCCCTCCTCTCTGTTTAAATTGTCTTACTGCACAGGGGGTGTACACAACATCATCATCTCCTGTAAAATATTAATCACTGTAGTAGTCATGCAGCATGCGGCATGCTCTATTGATAATTTGCCTCATAAATCCAAGCAATATGAACTATACAGTCAATATTAACACAGCAGTGGCCATAAAAAAAGTGAGCACAAAGTGTTTTGATTAAAAGTACACCAGATAACATGCTACAACTCTCTCACCCAGGTAAAACAGGTCTCCCACTGCCTCTGCGAACACAATCTGTAATAACTGTCTCAGCTGCCTCACATCTTCAAAGTCTCCCTTGCTACTTTCAAGAGTGGTCAAAGGATACTTTTTAATGAGGCAGCCATTTAATGAAACCTGAATGTGGTGATTTTGTTTGTTCTCATTTTCACTGGTAATTGAATCGGGCAGACATCAGTAGACATATTTACACATGCTATGTATACGGTGAAAATGTGAGGTTAATAGCAACATGTATTCTCTTGATGAATTACACTGATAAGGGGAATCCAGATTAAAACCATAATGCTTATTGATTGGTGCTATGGGAATGCCACAAATCCCGCTTTTCCACCATGGCATGACATGGGTGCTCGGCCTTCTCTGTGAGTGCTTCCGGGCCCAAGCACCCACGGAATCGGCGCCTATGACAAGCAGTATTGCTGAGCAAAGTGACTAGAACGCGAACACACATAAAAAACATACTGAAAAGGATTAGAGATATTAGTGTTTTCTGAAGTGATGCCCCTATTGGCGGGGTGAAATTATTTGTCTCACAGTCAAAGAGATTCATTGACATGCTCAAATAAAAAGTTTGAGTAGGCATTTTTGTTTAAAAGGAAACACCATTGGTTAAAAACGGGGGAGAACACATTTTGTGAACCATCCATCCACCTTAACTTCCCCACTATACAGACTTTTTGGTTTGATAATAATGTTACCTCTTTTCCTTATTTGCTGTGTAATATTTACCACCACCACTAGATGGCTTTGGCACTTCCATGTGAACAAACAGCACCTGCTTAAACAACTGCTTTGGTTGTTTATTTTTGGAGAGGACAGTTCAAAAAAAAAAGAAGCTCCAATTCGAAATATTGCCGGTTTTTATTTTTCACATCGAGGGCCGTGATCACAAAAAAGCATAGCAAAGCTTTTACTTTTTGTTTGGCGCAAAGGCGACATTTTCACTTTGCTGCAAGGAAGGGGGGAAATTGCACTCAGCTGCCAAACTGTATGGGCCTGTTTGTGCTTTATATGTATTAACACACAATCAATAGCATTTTGTGAACAGGACTTTGAGATGGGAAAAAATAAATAATGTTCAATTCATGGTTGCTGTCATGTTTTGTCAATTGGCTTGCGAGTGTATGAAAAAAAATCACAGTTTCATTCGGACTGTTTGTGATTGTGGTAATTGTTACTCTTTGCTTGTTATCTGCTGAGGCAATGTAAGCCAAACAACAAATAATACCCTTCGGGGTAACTGGTGCATGTACCACTTTAATGAGCACCTTGTTTGCTTTGCCTGCAGGAGTCCACAGTGTAACTCATAATGAAGTATCTCCTGGCTCAATGTCATCTTTTATCATGCTCAAAGGGTTGTAATATTTACCAAGTCTTAGTATTAGGCAATTTCATCTGATTGTTCTCTGCAGTATTGACACAGCAGTTCCAAACATCTCTGCCTCAGACCTTCTCTGGCAATTTATTATGAGACCTTGGGACAATGAATTCAATTCAGTAGCAGAATCCCTTAATTACATATGTAGCTCAGTGATGTGAAGCAATAACCTGACGACCTCGTGTCTCAATGACACTAAACAGTATCTTTGCTGCAGTCTTATTATAAATAATACACATATCCCCTGCACTGCAAATGCTATGCTATTTCTGTATCTCTTTCAATCCAACATGTCATTTTGTCATTAAAAATCCCAACACGTCAGTTATAATCTAATTAGCGTTATGATAACCGAGGGATGGAAGCAACAATAGCAGAGAAATAAGATTGCGCTGGGCTGAGAGGGAGCCGGTTCGGCTTGGATGGCCCCGTAGGAACAGATGACAGCTGTAATCAATGTGGACACCCAGAGAAACCCTGCTATTAACTATCTCATGAACAAATCCTAGGATGGAATACAGATCTAGACAAATCGCTGAAAACTTTAATTTAAGCATCGGGGTATATTTGTCACATATAAATTGTATAAGATTGCTTCAGTTTTTACTTGTGAGCCCCTAGGAAAATATGAATTACAGGCAAACAATTTCAAAATACTTGTTCAAAATCTGACTCTCACAGTTTGAAGACTCTCTTGGTTGTTATTGTCAGTTTGATAAGCAGGTTATTTGTTAAGTTTTAAGGTTTGCCTGTTTATTTTAAAACAAACTTCCATTGATTTTGTCTTTAGCAAATTAGCAGCAACTTCTTTTTTAGTTTTACAACATTTTAAACATCTCTGAGAGCCTTTCTTTAAATGAAAAAAAACCCCTAAATATTCAGTATTACCATAAAAGACTAGAAAATCCAGAAAACATTCACATTTAAGAAGCTGGAAGCACATTTTGGTGAAAACAATGAATTGGTTATTGAGAAAGTTCATGTTCTATTTCTGTCAATCAAATACTCAATTGCTTCTACTACTCTAAATTAAGGCAACTGACTATAAACAGTGTAATAGATATCACATTTTATTATCAAGCAATTCGCTATTTTATTCCATTTAAAAAGGTTGGTCTTGCTCTTCTTAAAAGTGAATGTCCACAACAGCAGCTCGGAGACAGGTTTTCATAGCTGCTACTGGAATAAATAACCTTTCCTATGGGGTTTTCCAAATGTGAAAAGTGTCAACATGTCTTTATACTACAAACAATAACGTTGTAGAAAAGGCTATGGACTTTTAGGTTTACAAGTGGTTTTCCCTGTTTATTTAATGCACTTCCTGAGTTCAGCCTTATGACTCTTATTTTGACATGGTAGTTTCAGGATGTGACATCACGTATTCCTCCATCATTGTTAGTTCAGATGCCATGATTCAGTTACCTGACTTCAGAAAGTTTGCTTCATCCAAAGTAATCCTGGTGTTTGTGTGCATAAATGACCAACGTAAGTGACCAAATAGTGCAGTTTTGGTTGAGTCAAGTGAATATTGATGCATATTTTGGTGTATTTTGTATTATCCTGTAGTTATTTGGTAGATTGTGTCAAACCTGCCTAGCTCACATGCTGCCAATGTAATGCTAGTTTAACTACCTCAGATGTGTATAAGTGATTAGTATAGTGCTCAGTGTGGTGTGAATTTAGTAGTAATGCCACAGACAGCAGTTGATTTACTGTATTTTATTTCCTTTGTTTAGAATCACGCAAACATGCGAACAAACCTGTACCTATGTATATACTGAAGTTTAATAGAAGAAAGTCAAGTTTAATCCACCCGTCTGGCGTCATCCTTTCCAACCAAACCCCCCCCCATTCAACATCTTCGGGTCTTAAGTAGTGCTCTGGCCGGCACTCGTTGATTGTGTTCGATGGAAACTGAACGGCGCAACCTATCAGTTTAATATACAGTCCAACCACCTGCTATCTCCCCTACAAAAGTGTTTATCCTTCTATGAAGGTGATGACATTTTCTTTACTTTTAATTCTTTATTTTTATTAAAGCTAAATCGACAAACCGTGTATCGCCTGTGTGACCTGTGGGGTTGTCTTTAGGGCCGGACTGGGATTTTGAATCAGACCAGGAGCCTCATAATAGAATCATTTTCTAACTTGTTGTCAGATCTTTCCTAAAGAGTTTAGGAAGCTACTGTCAAATCTAATGAAAAATTAATCATCTTTGCAGTACATGGTCTGCGAAATGCAAAGTTTCATTATACAATTTGAGTAGACCTTGAAATACTTTTTGTACTGTAACTGTTGATGTCCTTTACCGTTTTTGCAAAAAAAAAAAAAAAAAACAGCAGAGCTGCCTTCATTATGTAACAAAGCAAGAGATAAGATGAGATATTTGCTGTTAATGAAACCAGAATTAATAAGCAATGACATTTTTGGAAATAGCCAAACTGTTAGTTTGAACCTTTAATGAGACTTCAGTTTGATCAAACTGTAGAAATACCTTCACTCTGAATAAAAGAGTGACATTTTTAAATGGACCATCCTTTAGCTACTACTGGACTGGTCAGACAACTCTGCTGCTCTCTACAAGAAGGGACAGAGCAGACTCTTTCTACTGAGGAGACTGAGGTCTTTTGGGGTGCAGGGGGCACTCCTTTAGACCTTCTATGACTCTATGGTGGCATCAGCCATCCTTCATGGTGTGGCCTGCTGGGGCAGTAGCATCATGGCTGCTGACAGGCAGCGACTGAACAGACTAATAAAGAAGGCCAGCTCTGTCCTGGGGAGTCCTCTGGACACTGTGGAGGTGGTGGGAGACAGGAGAATGGCAGCCAAGCTGTCCTCCCTGCTGGACAATGTGCCCCCCCCCCAGGACACCCTGTCCACACTGTGCAGCTCCTTGAGTGACAGGCTGCTACACCCGCGGTGTCTCACGGAGAGATACTGCAGGTCCTTCCTTCCTACAGCCATCAGACTTTACAACCATGGCCCCTAGTAGACCCCTCATACATACAATTTTCACTAGTTGTGGAATAACAATTTATGTGCAATATATAAACATAAATATGCCATTATCAATAACTGTGCAATATTACCTGGCTGCTATATCTCCTTCAGGATGTGTATTTTGTAAATTGTGTGTTTTTATCTTGATTTTTTTTTTTTAAATGCATATTTTCTTTTGTAAAGTTGTATTTGGCTTTGTTGCTGGTGTAGCAAATTTAAATTTCCCCTCTGTGGGACGTATTCTGGGATTCTGATTCTGATTCTGATTCTTAATAGACTTCCTAGCTCAGCAAAGCAGCGTTACCGCCCAGGCCCGCGAAGGAGTTAGACCAGAGGTTGCCAGACATTATTATCTCTCTCAGCAGTCCCTTACACACACCCAAACTGGGTTAGATTTATGGATTATTTGTTGAAAGATACTTGAAAAACAAAAACAAAAAACAACAGTACTAGAATTTGCAAATGGTGTGGGACCCCCAGTCTATGTGCCTTTGTAGATTTACAGGATCCTATCCTGCCAGGATGCTGACGGGATATTCCTTATGCCACACTGTTTCTGTAAATAACAAAAACATGTCGATGCTAGTCTGCCCACTACGTCCTCAACAAAACATAGGGAAGGGAGTATTGAAAAGAAAATTACCTTATAGAGGAAATTGTATATAAGTTGATCTGTAGTTGTTAAGGCCCAGTCCATTGCAGCTTGAACAATCTAATATTGGATATTGCTTTTTCCTTCCCTCTCTATCCACCCTCAATCCATATTTTTGGAACAAAAGCTGTTTTAACCCTGCAAAGGAGCTTTACCTAAAGTGAGGCATCTGAACTTTGGGTGTTCGATTTCAGCTTCACTGGAAGACAATGATGGTGAGCTTTTACTTTTCACCACATAATGCAACCAGTCTGATCTATATGGCTCCCAGGATTAAGCTGAAAAGAACACTCTCCTTAATGCAAACAGACAAAAGAAGCAAATACACCCATCCGAGTTATTCAGCTTCCAGGTGCAGGTAACGGATTTGATGAAAGATGTCTGGAGGGTTGACAAATCAATGCAGTAATTCATAAAGACATACGAATAGAATGGTTCTCAATCGGCGCAAAACTGATATCAAATGGAGACGTTGTTGACATGAGCATCTCCATCCATCATACTACAGTGGGAGGCTTATTCTTTCCTCTGAAATTGGATTAAATCCCAAAGCAACAGTATCACTTTTATCTGAACACACATATACAGATAGATGTACCGACCGACATGCAGCCTACACACTTTGATAGCCTGTACAAACAGCAACATGGTTATCATATGAAGACCTATAATGTAAGCGACTCACCCCATGGTTGGATAAAAACAGCTTTGCTAATGCAAAGTTAGTTACAGTATTGTAAAGATGGTAACAAATAAGAAACCAGCAGATAAATTAATACAAAAGGCATGCTTTGGAAGGAGTCTGTTTCCAATATTTAGAAAACTTTTGGCAAAATCAGAAAAGCTCTCTACTATCTTGAATGCACTAGAGAAATGTCTGCTTATTTTTTCTTGTACGATTCTATCTGCTGTCAAGTGGCAAACACTCTGCGAGGTTTCAATATCAGATCGGAAGGTCAAAATAATATTTACAGATAGAAACATCGGTCAATTGTGCATTGCCCAACAAATCTGATGAAAAGTCACGGAACGACCCTCACTGAGTGTTTTTGTGCTGAATTTAAACTGTGCCTTTTGACAATATGTCTATATTTTCGCACCTCTGCTTCAGGGAAATGCACATTGTTTTGTTTTAACTGTACAGACAACACTACTGACCAATTTTGATGTTTGTTTCAAGCTATGCAGTTCTTAAGCGTGCCACATTTTGAAGTTAATCATTAATGGCTATTGGATATCCTGCAACCACTGTTTGGCAGTGGGAAAATGTTGTGAGATGTTTGGGGCAAATTGTGTCTAATATCACTGTTAGTATATTGTTTGTATCAGTTCCAATTTCATTACATGTTCATATCAGAATCTAATAGTTGTTTGCCTCTTTAGCAGCAACCACCACAGCTAATGTTTCGAAGAGCGAGTACATACTGTAAGGGGTGCTTGGAAAAAAAAACGAATAAACAACAAACATGGACTTACAGTACATGATTCAAAAATCTGTCATAACCATTACCAAGACGTCAAGGCTGACAAAAATGAAAGAAAGTAACAATTCTCACCTGAGGGGTTGAGCAGTCGCCGGCCCTGATGGTGCCCCTGGCCGCGTGGGGCGTGTGTATTTGGATGTTACTGCATTTTGCTAATGCATGGGCACACACGAGAAAAGCAGGAGGCCACGCAGATTTTATTAATATAAAACGTAGATTTATCAATTAACATTTGTCTATCAATGATTATTTTGAAAGAGATAGAATAAAGATTTTTATAAGGTTTTTTTTGCAATTTTTATTGGGATACTGTAATTCTAAAAATGGTATTTGCTGCCCAGAGTCAGTCTATAGTGTTGGATCAAAACAACAACGGAGTACAATTTCTTCCAACAAACCGGTATAACTAAACCAATAAATTAGACCAAGAACAGGGCCCCAAATCTGGTGTCAGGGTCTTTTTAAAAACCAACCAGTGACCATCCTGTTCACAGAATCACCCCTGCTGTCGAGACATTATAGTGATTCACAGCAAAGCAAAGAGATAATGAGAAAGCAGGGATTAGAGAAGGTTTTATAAAAGGGGGGGACCTTTTTTTCCTGCTTTGCCAGGGTCGTAACAGTAAAACATGGGAGAATTTAGGCCTACCTGCTCAGTGTTGATATCTGGCGTGGGTGAAGCCCACAGCCTGGTCTATTCTGGCGAATAATTGGTTTTTTGGACAGGAGGCAGTCATCCTGTAATTCTCTGGATGTGACCTTTGCCCAGGGCTTTTCTTTAAGCGCGGATGTTTTTGAAAAAACCCCTATCACACAGTCATAGTGGGTTGAAAACGGAAAACAACCATACCTTAGAGAGCAAGGGGGGGAAATTCCCGTGGCAAACACCCAGAATTTAAGAAGGGGTTTGTGTGTCACACATATGCCTCATGCAGGGGTGGCTGTGGCATCTCATCAGTTTCCTCCTTTCGAAGGGTTTGTAACTTTCACCCTAGATAAGCATCGTCACTGAATGATTAGGTCTCGACTTGCTGTCACGAGCATCCACTTTGCGAACAAAATTAAGTACTTTGTAATTGAAGCAAAACTTTTTCTCATAGGTCTCACATTTAAGGAATACTCGTGATGTCGTGTTTCATGTAATTCCTCACTGAAGGAATACATCCCCAAGTTAATTTTGTTACTCGTTAGATCCACCTTTGACATCATTTTTTCCAAATGCGTCGAGTTCTCGTTAGAGCGCATGGGCAGCGTTTGCCCCTCCCTTGCCATCAGAGATATTCAACTTGTTTTAGTTTTTTTGCAAAAAACTTTGATACACCAGTTAGTTCCAGTCTATGTTGCTTGAAGCCTGTCATTGCTTTCCACCCAAAACTCCATGCTTAATATTTAGTTCAAACACAGGCGGAGCACACGACGAAAACACAAGACTTTATTGATACAATAGTATTTACTGGATTTCACTTCCAAATCCATACATGGGTGAAAAAAAGGGTGTTTATGCTTATTCTTTTTAAAAGAAGTTAGAGCTTCTTTGAAACACATCAAACACACCCTCTGAGCTCTTCTGGCTCTCTTGTCAGGCGGAGAGGCCTTTTTCTATGATATTATGAGTGTGTTCCAATTACCTCTGGAACCTTTACATGCGTGAAAACAGTTAATGTCTTGCTGCCACTCGTGGCTTTGGACCCATCCATGCTATGCATTAACCTCTTGCCAAAATTGTGTCCGTGTAAATATCTGCCAGTGCTTTATATTATTTTCCACCATCGGTATTCGCCCTGGGGGAGTGGTTTGCCAAAAAACGCAATTCCCGCACATGAGTGCACTGTCTCTTATCGCACAACTGATCAAACGTTGGTTTAAATTTAAGTAAACATCTTACGTCTCGTCGATTTGAAGGTATACAGAAACTGTCTGAAGTTTTGCCGTCAGCTGGTCTTTGACATATTAGCCATTTCTATGAAAATTGGTTTTCGATTGTTGTTGTCCTGACAACGGAAAGTTTTTAATTTATTACATTCTTAGCTTACCGAGCAACTGCACAATTTAGGCTATCTGGCAAAAACTCTTGCATTGTTATGGGGCTTTTTACTTTTTTGTGATACTAAATGCGACAATACCCATTTCCTTCACCATAGTCTTTTTCTTGCATGGGGACTTCTTGTGGGCCTGCATGTCCTTTAAATCTACGCAATTTATGAAGCATATACTCAAAGGTTTTGGTTCAAGTGGAAAGTGAATCTACCCTAAACCGATGTAAAGTTCACCTTAATGCTTTTAAGAGAAAGTTGAACATTTGAGACGGCTAGTGGGTTAACCTCCTCTCAACTGCTCTGTCTGCCGTACTGAATTGAATGCCCCCTATTTACTATATCCCATGTTTTTCATTTTCAGTGTTGTTTTGCGATTGTTACGCTCCGCAAGGTCTTGACCCTATCGTGCTCCTCTCTCCCTCTCCTCTGGCCCTGACCCCTCTGTCTGCCCCTCTCCTCTCCCTTTCCCCACTCTAAAACGAATCCATTGGTCTTTGATATATAGCTAGACTAGACTTTCACAAATGTGCTAAACAGCCATCTTAAATAATCTCTCGGAGTTATTGTGTGTCAATTTGCCGGCAAAAAAGATGTAGTAAGAAAATAAGTGAGGGTTAGGGCGTGGCGCAAATCGATTACCGATTGACAGAATCAAGGCTTTTTTCCATAAAAAACCTGGATGGGGCGCAAGGCATATTTTGGGCAGTTAGAAATTTGCTAATATTAAATTCCCAATTAAAAATATACAAAGACATTTTGTAACGGTATTCTAGAATATGTGTGGGAGAAGACAAGCGGAAGGGAAGGGAAAAAAAAAAGGTGAACTGAAATTTAACCATAAGGCCTTGTCACGGATCAATGTGCGGGGGCGGGAACAGGGTGATTGCGGATATTACCGGTTTTAAAACCCCTTTTTAAGGTCCCTTTGTGAAAAATCACCCGAATACAATATGAACAAGAGACATGCACTTACCCGGTTACCATGATGTCTAAAATTGTCGATAGCTACAGACGTCAAGGCTGAAAAAAATGAAATCAAGTAACAATACTCCACCCTTATGTGCTTGAGCTTTAGTGCCATTATTCATTTTGATTTTATCACCAACGCTGGAAATCAGTGAAGCTCAATATGCAGCCTTGTATACGGTGATTTCTTCATCACGTTTTTGGAGTGGTAATTTGACCACACGAAAATTCATCAATGGTTTAATTTGTTGTTTTTTTATTTAATATAAAATATCCTGATGGAATGTTATAAACCTGACCTTGCTTGTCAATGCAATTTTGATATCATCAAAGGAAAAAAATGTAGCCGAATGAAGGACAGAGAGCAGTGTTTGTTGTGGGGTTTTTTTGTCTATTTTTTTTATCCATGTGGATCTTTGTATTTTCAATTTAAATCAAAGTTTTTATTTACCTGCCCTGATTTGAATATTGCCAATCTTTTCAAGACGATTGGAAAATAATATTTACAACATTTAAAATGTATTAATATCCCTTTCTCCTTAAAAGGGCCCAAAAGTTGGATTTAATTTACTAGACCAATAAATAGCCAACATAAAAACCTCAAGTTTGTCTAGTGGTAATTCTCTCACATTTCACTTGAAAAATCCAGTGTTTTTTATCATCTTATTTTAAAAACATTTCAGATTAAACCAAGCCAGGGCCCGCTTTTTTTGGTCGGGGAACACTTTTACTGCTATTAACAATACTTGGCTTAACAGAGACAAAAAACAAACGCAATGAACCTGGGTGGTTAGATCTTAGAAAAGGAGTTTATGAAAGCGTTTGCAGAATAGCCTATGTTCCATTGCTCTATACGCCAGTGGTATTAACAACATGCTAACACAGCTGTCCAAAATAAGTAATTTCAACTGCTCCTCAAACCCGCTCATGCAAAACAGATTCGTTACTTCTTGCAATGGGTAGCCACAATCGGCTTGATTCAAGAGTTAGACCAACATTTAACTTTTTTGAACAAGCTTAATATAAGGACAAAAATTTGAGAGGCCTAAATGAAACAAGCGTTTAATGTTTGGATGTTCACACTTTTGTCCAAATTTCAAGGTCTTTTTATCTGGCAGGGTTTAAATTAATCCTGCCGTGTTACCCCTAATCAAAACACAATCTACTGAAATTCACTCCCCGAAAAAAACACAAACCTGATAGTGGAGAGAGTGAGGGGGAAACTTCAAATGTTTGGCGAAAAGAGACCAGATAAATTAAGGAAGGTAATGGTTTTAGCAGCGACGGATAGCAGTAAAGGGGTGCAATCATCCTTGATATTTATATCTAATGTAGAGGGCTCTCACTGTTTTTCCACATACCTGTTTCATTTGTTTAATAGACATTTTTCAGATCAAAGATCAGAGTCAAATTTAGTTTCTCAAAACAATTAATGTCTTTCGAATATGATCAATGTCTGAGCATCCATAATGCGAGCAAATGTTCAAGACCAATGTTTTTTACTTTGATAAGCAGTTTTTTATCAGGTCTACATTTCTCTGGAAAGGAAATACTAACGGTTGTGTTGTTTCTTTTAATTTAACCCCATCACTCCCAGCAGAATATCATCCAATGTTTAATTTAAATAGTTATACAGTTAGAACCAATATCTCTTTCTGATCGTCAGGGTCATTTTTTCCATTTATATTGTCGCATGTGGCTACCTTGAGAAGAAGCACTGCGACCAGCGTCCTTGCTCTAACCACCTTTTTGTAGGGCCACTCAGAGATATTCCAGCTTGTTTGTTTTTTTGTTTCAGAGGTCAAATACTTTTTACAACATTCAGTTATTTCCACTCTCTGTCTCCTTGTCCCTGTCATTGTCTTAAACCAACCCAAAACTAACCATGCTTCATTTATTTATTTGTTTAATGCTTGTATATCTTGCACAGGAGGAGGTCCAACGATAAACACAGACTTTATTTACAATAGTATTTACTGGACCTTTACCTCTACAAATCCATACATTTGTTGTGTGAACATAGATATTGTGTTTGGGTCGTTTGTTTGTTATTCTAATTGTGATACAATAGATAATTTAGAAGTCTTTCTTAAAAAATGAAAGCACATCAAACAACTCCTCTCCAGAGCATGCTGTTTCTGGCTCTCTTGCCTTTTTCAGTTCGGTGCCCGAGGCTGTTTCCAGTGCATGTATACTTTATATTGTATGTGTGTTTCAATTGAGTTGTGAAATTAAGAGGTGAAAATATTTGTTAAATGTCAATGTTTGAATAACACAATTGCCTCAGAGTCTGTGGCTTTGACCTGCACTACCAAGCTAGTGCATTAAACCTCAATTGCCATGATTAAAATAACAGTGTACACTCTCTGCACATCGCATTTATATTTATTTATCCATCCAAATAATTCTGGTATTAAAAGCACAGTTTGGGGGGTAAGCAATTACAGCCTAAAGACTACCTGCTTTCAAGTGTCAACAACAGCACAATGAGATGCAAAAAGCTAGTGTTTAAATGGACAGATTCTGCCAACCCTCAACAACTGTTGTCAATTTGGACATAAACAGGGCACTTAAACGCCAACTGCTCCATTAAAAGTTACTCAATGGCTGTTCAATTGAGACTGCACTGTAGCGTTGGGTGTGTATGGGCAAGAATTAGACCGAGAGTAATATAAACTATGAAAATCTGATTTTTGGAAAACGTTCATTGTAAAATGCAACAATATGCATAAACACATTAAACGAGCCACAAGTCCCTTTTATTTATACAGTCCCTTAGCAACCGACAACTAAGCACAAGTTTTGAGCCACTATCTGCCTGAAACTCAATTGTTTTTTTGAGAACAGCTCAGTATCACAAACTTAATTTTGTGATACTCAAATATATCAATCCACCCCCTTTCCTTACAACCATAGTCTTTTTCCTTGCAGTGAGGCACATTCGATTGTTGGGCCTTGATACATCTGCTTTAAAGTCTTATCTTGATTTAATGAAAGAAAAAAACATATATTAAGGTTATTGTGTTACGGCAAGCTGACTGTGAAACTAACAAAAACAGATGGAAAATTCATACTGAATGCCTTTAAGAGTTCCCAAGTTGTAAACACATTTGTGAGAGCGGCATCATGTGGGAATTCATATGCTATCAAAATCTGATCTGAGTTGCCGTGCTGAATTGAAATAAAGCAGCCCCATTTCTCTATATCGACCATGTTTTCTAAGAAACAATATATCAGTGTTTGTCTCTTTCAGATTGTTTCTCCAGCAAGGTTATTATCTCTCTCTCCCTCTCCTCTCTCCCTCTCCTCTCTCCCTCTCCCCTCTCTCCCTCTCCCTCTCCCTCTCTCTCTCCCTCCCTCTCTCCCTCTAAACACAGTAACCCATCTCTCTAATACTATCTGACAAGACTTTCACAATCGTGCCAAACAGCATTTTAAATGAAGTCATACAGAGTTATTGCTGTAGTCAAATGACCGAGCCAAAAATGAAGATGTGTTTTCAAGATATGGGAAGATGGAGCGGGAGGGGCGTGGGCACTCGATTGAGGTGACAAAGAATCCAATTGGCTTTTTTTTCACCTGAAAAACAACCAAAGTGGCATGGGGAAGGATAGGAAAGTTGATTGGTTAGTTAAGATATGTGACTGGAGAATTAATCCTCCCAAGCATATAAAAATGGATCGGGGAAGAAACAACTGCTCACATTCTGATAACCGTGTCACCTTTATAAATAGGATGTGAGGGGAGAAGAAAGATGGAGAGGGAAGGGGAAAAAGAGAGAAGCTGAAAAAAAGCTCTCAGAGCCATATAAGTGCCTGATGTCCAGCTGTTAGGAATGTAGGGGGGGGGAGAAGAAAAGAGTGAATTGTGATATTAGTCATAGGTCAACCTTCAAGAACAATGTTGGAAAGGTCATCTTCTTGAAAAGCACTTCACCTCTGCAACTACAGGATGGATGAATTCAATGGAGATTCACTGCATTCTTCACACATGTGTTTTCCTATAGCTGGGCTTTTGTGAATTATCGATAGCTACAGGCGTGGGCTGAAAACACACATATTGAACATCACATTCTGTACAATACAAAGCTGCACACTCACTTTCATATGTACTCTCTGGCTTTAAGTATTTATTTCCTTATTTATTCTATTTTGATTTCATACACACCCAACAGTGAAATTACTTTCCATGTGAAGCTAAATATAAGCAGCTATTGTATACAGGTGCATTTATTCATCCACAGTTTGGCAGTATTCACCACCCAACCAGAAAACTTCATTTCCTTTCTAATGATCTTTTATTTTGTTTGTTTTTCTTATTTTCAAAAATAATACATCCCTGATGGAAATGTTATAAAAGACACTGACCTTGCTTTCAACTGTAATTTTAAACATCAAAGGAAAAAAATGAGCAAAAGACAGAATGAGAGCGCACAGAGAGCAAGTGCAATAATGTGGGGTGGGGGTGGGGGGGGGGTTGTTTGTGTAGCTTTGCATCCACATTGAGAGGGGAAAGAGAAGAAGACAGTGCACCTCCTAATCCATGAAGGAGTATTCTTTGCGATATTAATTGCTAATTAATATCAATACTGTTTTTATATACACATGCACCTGTTATTGCAACTATTGCCAACTACTTTTATCAAGACGATATTGTGAAAAAAATATTTGACAACATTAAACTTGCTAAATTAATGGATCTGTATAGGGCTGCAATTAAGGGCCACACATGTTAGGATTTACAATTATCAATGCAAGTACTCCACATACATGATAAGCAGGAATTAAACATCAATAACACCGACAGTGAGTATCCCCCGATGCTACTGTGTGTAATGTCTCTGCAGCATTACACTTTGAATTGGAGGATCTGTCCTGTGACCTTAAGGTTGCTTGAGTGATTCATATATTTAAAGTGACAGGCTTTCATGCAGTTTAAACTCAACTGTAGATGACACATAATGGCGTAACACTCTTCTTTGTTCAGGGAGGTACAGAGTGTCATACACTTTTCTAGCTATAATAACAATAACTTTGCTCACGCCTACATTCATGTGAAAAAAACACATAGCAAGCAAATGTAATCCTGGGTTGTCTAGAATCTTCCAAATCATAATCGTGATGTTTATGTCTGGAAAGCGTAAAGTATGCACGGATCAATTAGCAAATATGTGCTGCCAGTATGAACAATATAATGGTATTAATCACACATGCATAAACATGACTGTCTTTGATGAACAATAGTAAATTCCACCTGCTCCACATCTGCTGATGCACAAACATGTTCAGTTAAAGTTCCCCGTTCCGCAATGTGTAGTCACAATAGGCTTATAAAACACAAGAGTAGCCTAAATTTAGGACTCTATTTCCTGTGGTAAAAGGAAGCAATTATCTCAAGGACAAAAATATTGAGATTCTCCTAAATGTGATTTAGCAAAACAAGACGTTTAATTTGGCACTTTCACCACTGTCTTGTCCAATTTAGCAAAAGTCACCTTATATGGAAGGGTAATTAATGCTGAAAACAACGTGTACTCACAATAAAAAATGCATAAAAACATGATTTGAACTGAAAGTTACAGCTAGGGGGAAAAAAACAAAGGCATCATCCCTGATTTGTGGTACAGAGAGTGCTACTCTGTCTTAAACAAAGGAGACCGGACCAATACTTGCAATATAACAAGGAAATTGCTTAGCCCATAGACCAAAGAGACTGATAAAGCGCATTTTAAGAGAAGGAAATAATGTTGTGTAGCAGCGCCGCTTGCATATGACAGTAAACCAGGGCCCTGCACCTCCCCTTTAGATATTTTTATATATAAATGTGATAGCTCTGTCCGCTCTCCCACTCTGTATTTCCTACCCCCTCCCCTGTTCTCCATTTGTTATAATCCCAGACATTCTATTCTCTCATGTATCCAAAACATGTATGCCAACATTTTAGTTTCATCCAAATCAAACACATGCATGTTGAGCGTGAAATTAGCCCTCGAACAGAAGCAGAGAAAGCAGCAGGTAATTCAGGAAGCAACCGTGCCAACTGGTCTCTGTCAGATATCTTTATATTCAAGCTAAACTGTTCTTTACAGATCAGGGATAACTGCGCCAAACACTTTTACACTCTTTAAAAAACATAAACAACTTAACAGCTTTGGAATTTGAGTGTGCAATTCTCTAATCTCTTACCTCGCCTCAACAAAGAATGTTGTGTTGAAATAAAACAACATTTTCGAGTTAAAGAGAAGTATAGGTTTTACAAAGCAAAGGCACGGTTAAAGTTTCTTCAAAGACAAAGTAGTCTACAGCAATACATCATCTATACTGTTATCTCTTTGGTGAATACCATTTTATGTTTCACCACCACCTTTTTTCCCCCATAGGCACATTTTGCTCCCTCCTACATTCACCCCCTGCTGGCTCTCAACGTGACATTTGGAGGAGTGATGTGGTGCAGAGTGTAGAAGAGGCGTGCAATTATGCTCAGCTAATTTGAAACCATTTAAAGAAAAGCACTTGCAGCTCTATAGCTTTTTGGTGTGTGAATGCTTTGCTGCGTGCTTTGTACAACACAAAAGGTCAGCTTTAAACCTACCAAGGTTCCAAAAAAAAAGAGCTGTGCAGAGTTGCACTCCCTAACTCAGTTCAGCCAATTAGAAAGTCTGAGGGAAAAATACTTAACAAACACAATATAAAGATTCTGAGAGTTCCTCTATCTCTATCCAAGCAACATTCTTTCTTTGTGTTGAACCAGAGAGAGGTGTGCTGTAGACTGGCTGCAAGGTATAGCCATTGGAGGTCAAATAAAGAGCAGTAGCACTTAAATGGAAGTGTTTCATACATTTGAACCCCTTTGACTTAACAAAGGCCAAAGGTAAAAGGAGACAAAAATGGAGCAAGTATAATCACCATGAAAAATCTCCAAATGCCTGCAATGTGCGTGTGTCGATAAATAATATCTCTTTAGATTAACACTAATCCTTGTGGCTGAGCCCTCAGTTGTAGTTTTACCACTGATTCACACACACACACACACACACACACACACACACACACACACACACACACACACACACACACACACACACACACACACACACACACACACACACACACACACACACACACACACACACACACACACACACACACACACAACACACCTATATGCAAGTTTAATCGCAAACACACATGTTGTTGACTGTAGCTTAGACTGTGCGTCCCCATACTGTGTGACTCACTGTCAATATCAACTGTTAATCCCTTCAGTTACTCATGATGACAGTGATACCTGATGTAAAGACAAGATACATCTGCATTGCAAGAGCTGCACACACACACTTGAACACACATTTACCCTGAGTTATCATGTCACCGCATGCAAAATGTGGAGGAGCACCGATCTCACTTGATCTGAGGCCTTTGGGATAGTGTTTTCTGTAGTGAGATACACTAATTCCTCTCTGCCTGGCACAGCAGGATCGAAAGGAAAGAGAATGCATAGTTTTGAGGAGCGGGCTGACACTGCTGTAGCTGCGGCGGCAGAACAAGCTTGAGTGGCCTGGCAATGCCAAAAGGCACCCCTCCCCTCCCTTTCTCCCCTGTGTACTCTTAGCTGACAGGAAAAAAGGTTGATGAGGGAGGTGATGGCAGAGAAGAAGACACCACCTCCTCCCGATCTCAACTGTAGCTGTCAGCAGTGGCAGTGCTTTAAAAACCCAAAACTACCGACTTTCAAATGAGATACCGGATAGAAGACAGATGCAATGGCCTGCTGGAGGCGCAGATAGAAGCAAGGATGGAAAAAAAAAACTTACTCTGTGTTTTTTCCTGAGGAGGATTTTTCTACATTTGAGACCCGTTTCGATATGTAGTCCTCACTACACTGAGGTGATTAATTAAGGAAATCGTTTTTCAGTCTTTCTTCAAAGGTGTTCCTTCAATTAGGGCCTCGGAAAGGCAGCAACTCGTTAATCACATGAGTATTTAATTAAAAACAAATGGGACAGAAATGCATCGCAGAAGTTTGTGCTAACAAGATCAACACATGGCAGACAGTAAGGGTGAAAGAGGAGAAAATGCTACAGATTTTTTTTTTTCATAAAACCAACTAATGGTTGCTCCTATGAAAAATGACTGTGTTTATATATTCTGTATAAACTGTGATTCTTATCTTGACCCAACGGAGTCATATCGCTTGCATCCTCAGGAGCAATAGCTTTGTACTTTAGGCTTGGCATCCACAAAGTGTGACGAGCTTGCCAAGAAAAGATGAAGCAGATTTTGCATTCAAGTCATCAGATGATTTAGAGGCTTCAAGATATCTGCGAAAGCCAATACTATTTATAAAGCATAATATCACAAATTTGCCTCAGGGGGCTTTATAAACTGTACAGTGTAGGTCACCCTCTGTCTTTTTTGTCTCGCTTATGAAAAAGTAAAACTCCCTAATCCCCCCAACAACCCTATATGCCGCTCATGATAATGAGAAAAACAAAGATGGCCAGACGAGCTACAACCCAAGGTTTTAAAATATTGGCTGCGATGGCTGCCTTTTCCACTACATGTTTTATTGTTCTCACAATACTAATTACTGCCCTTTCCTCTTCCACTTACAAACACCATTCGTCTTTATGTCACTTTGTCCAGACAAGGGTTATTAGGGATCATAAGCCCTCCCATAAGCAATATACCTAAGCACAGCTGAGATGCATTTTACGCCCCACCACCTTCCATTTTCTCGATGTGAAACCACCCTCATCTTGTTTTTTTCCTATTTCAAAACCATTTCCAGGCACATCTAGTACAGCTGGTTCAGCAAAACCTGGGTTCATGATAGGCAGTCAAAGATGTTGAGCGAAAATGTGTCAACAGCAAAGTTATTATTAATGTTACATTTTTCAAATCATTCACAAGTTATACATAATTAGGGAAATTACATTGCTAATAAAAATGTTACTTGATGAATGAAACGGATTAACGTGTAATTATATAGAATATCAAATAAAAATGTAAATCTTTTATGTTAATTAGAGCTGTGGTGGTTTCATTGAACAAATTAATATTTTACCGCTGATCATTTTTTACTGGAGTTATTAAAACACTAACTCAATTTGTTCAGTACGAGAACAGACTAAAGTAGCTTTATCTTTCTAATTCTAATTCTAAGTACTCTATTTCAAAGTAAAAATAGAAGTAGTTTAAACAAACAAAATATAGTCTCATTGCTCACTTAGGCCTATTACAGGTCTATTCAATTATAGCTTGATTTAATTCAGAAGGCCTTTCAGCGTAATTCCCTTCACACATGAAGATGCTCAAGGACGTTCTGTGGAAGTCAAACCAGCAATCAGGACTAATCATAGTAGCTGATGTGCCCCCATTTACTACAATACAGGTGATTAAAGTGCAACCATAATGGCTAGAGTTTAAGAGTGTATATCTCTGAGTGTGTATTGGTGTGTGTGTGCTTGATTGTGACCATTAACAATCAAGACCCCTTTACAGACTAGTGGCCTCCAGCCTCCTTGGTTTGCAGCCATAACTTTAAGCATGAGATTGGGTCTAAAGGTTCTTTATTTGAGTCTGCAGCTCTCATGCTAATGGCAAAGCAGTAATTGAATCGATTTACAAAAGCAACCTCACCCATAATGATACACTCTGTATATGAAATAAAAACACATACCCAAATGCTGGATGTAAGATTGTACTATAGGCAAGCATACATTTGAACCTTTTAACACATATGAACAATGTATATTTAGGTATTTTCACCTACTGTAGGTTTTAACTATCAGTTTCCCAGTCCAGTTTATATTTCAATGTTTACAGTTTTGTGTTACTACAAAGAATTACCTGTTTAAATCCTGTCTAGGATTTTGAAGGAAAATAATCAAATTCATCATTTTGTTAGATGATTCACTTCCACATTAACACATTCACGTGATACAACTCTTGAATAAAGATGGGGTAATCAAAATAGATATGAATTAAAAAAGACATGAGAAAAAAATAACAGAAGCACCAGGGACTGAAGCTAATTTCCATAATTTAGCATATCATTTGAAATCAGTGGCATCATCTTTTATCACGAGTTGTAAAAACATTGAATATCTAAAACAAAATCCCTATATAGATACTTGAAAAGCAACACATGATACATTACATTTTATTTTGAAGAGAATCTATCAAAAACATTCATGCCTCCCATGATATAACATTGCCCCTCTCTCCCTATCATCTATTGTTATCTTTCAAAAACACAATAAATGCAAGCAGGATGATCTCCATGTGCTAATGGGTTATGAATATAGTTGTACCTACCAAATATGTCACATAACTATTTTACCAGACTGTGTAATCCACATGTCAGTCACCGTTTAGCCTCCAGTATTCTCCCAATGAGAAACAGGACTTAAAAGGTTGCCAATCCCACAGTTCGTTTTATGGCTGTACCTGCAGCCCCTTTTGATGTGATACTGCAATAACCAGCTTACAGCATTTCTTATTTCTGATCCACACAACACAGTAAGCACTTCAACAGTTTAGTGCTTATGTGAGCACTAAACTACAGTGCATTCAGAACACAGCACAAGCCTAACTCAGGCTGGCACAGGGACTTTCAAGAGCTGCTTATTTTCCTTCCTCAAGCACTAAGGGCCAAATGGTCGATGATGATTACTTTCACAGCCAGGAAAAAGGATACAGACGAGGGCAAAATTCATCTAATCAGAATTTGATCAGGTTTACACTTCTGTTTTTATCAACCATGACAGAAAAAAAGCATAGAGAAGTTGGAGCTTTCTCAAGGTAAAAATAAGAGAGAAGGGCAGGAGGTGTCTTTTATTTAATTGAGTAGTAAATGTTAATTGTTTTAACGTGGCCCCAAAAAGCTATGGTTAGATAATTGTACGATTATTTGATGAATTTATTATATAATTGCAGTTTAATTTATTCCTGTTTTAGTTTCTCAAGGAACTTAGAACTATTGAAGATAAATAAAAGGATCAATATTGATTAAGATACTTTACAGCAGACAGAGTTTGCACACATTTTTTCCAGTGTGTCGTTGACAAGAAAAGTGGAAATGAAGCACTGTCATAATGTAAATGTTGATTAGGTTCAATTTCTCTAGACCAGGGGTGCCCAACCAGTCGATCGTGGTCTATCAGTCCATCGCGGGCTGAGTTCCAGTCGATTGCGAGAAAATGTTGTGTGTAGGCTATCCTCCTACTGTTGTGTAAAATAGGCCTACATTAAAACTTCCAACTTAAAACATCGTAAATAGGCACAATGAACTGCTGATCACAGGAAGCAGTGTGTAAATGTGTACAGCTATAGAAAGGTAGATCAGGCATAATCAAAGAAAAAATCTCACGCGCTGCTTTCTATCTGCGCGCGCAGGGTATGGTTGCTAGGTTCTAACTAAGGACTCGGAAGGGCGCGAGAAGCTTGACTAGAGCGAGTGGATACTACCATGGCGGCAGAAGCTAAAACATCTAAAACTTATCATTTTCATTCAGAGTGGGAGGAGGATTATTTTTTCGTGTATTCGAATGCCAAGTCCATCTGTCTTATCTGCAATGCAAATGTGGTAAAGCCACATTGCAGTCAGAATTTGACAGGTGCTTTACTGACTTTGCATCCATTGAGCCTGTTGTTAGTTTTCTCAGTTTTCCATTTGGGGAAAATATAGATGTGGATTGTATAACGTCCAAAGTGGCAACCCCGCTCAAGACTTTCAACCAGCTTGTTGGTTCTCACTGTGTGAAGAGCCGTGAACAGTTGGTAGACTGCATAGCACCTGACACATTCAGCTGGAGATCCCCCCCACCCCCCACACATAGACACACTGATCTCACAGCTGCAATTACAGACGGGATAGGTCTGTTTGTCACCATGCTTTCTCACCTGTGTCACCGTGGGTATCACTCGCTGGCTTTCAACTTTCTCTTTTATCAACTCCTTTTGTCTTTCATGCAAAACTTGCACACTTGGATACACATTTTAATGCACATTTTAATGTTGTGCAGATAAGTTACATACACACAAACTATGTCCTCTTTTATCTCTGTCTCCCTCCCATCCTGCCATGCATTTATTTTGGTCAGTCCTTTTTGTCTGCAGCCATTCTGTCTCCTCGACTCTTGCCTCATCACTGTCACTCTTTTGCTGTCTCTTCCCTCACTCAATCTTTCTTTCTCTCTCCTCTTTGCCTTGAGCTGAAGTCTAATGAGCAAGTAGCTGGTGCTGGCAGAGTGTTTTCCAGCTCGGAGGAGAAATAACTAGCCCATATGTTACTTACCACAGCGGCCACTGCAGCAGCCGACCAGTGCCAAGTTTCAAAGACCCTCGGAGGGAAAAGTATCTCCCATTAAATCTGTGGCAGTGCCATCAAAGTGCTTGGAAGAAGTGCACTCGACAACACTCTACTCCTGTAGCTGTGAGACACCTATGCTACAGAGAGTGCCATATTATAATGAAGAGTCATAAATATTTTCCCTCCATAAGTGATAAGCATTTTTTTCTCATTAGTGAGATGTATTTTTAGTTTCTCCGGGGGCTTCCATTTTGATTAAAGTGCATGAGTGTGCTTTAAAAGATTTAAACTACGTGTGGAATAGGGTTATATACACAGCAATATCAAGATACATTTTTATTTCATTAGAAAGGTAATTTATTCTGATGTCATATCGTTGCCTATTACAACACAAAGTAAATTCAGACAGGAACCTTTCTGACAAAGCTTTCTCACAAAATGTGTGATCAAATAAATGGCATCCGAGTATAAGCCAAATATTGGTAAACCAGTCAGCATCAGTATACAATCTTCAAAACTTGTCAAAATCCCAGCGCTTTGATAAGCAGCTCTAGATCAAAAACACATCCAACAAGACAGATGCTACATCACAAGAAGTGTTTAGCGCTACCCTGCCACACAGAAGATTTGGTATGTAAGGCTACCATATGGTCCAACTAAATAACATGCTAGACATCTGCTGGGGCAATGGGCACTGGGAGGACGAGCAGCCAAGCACACTCACTAGAAAACAAAAGGATGTGTACAAGTCTATCCACATGACACAAGTCGGCCAATGCGTATCTTTACACTCCTGACATAAACAACGGCTTATAAGTCTTCTCTGGATAAATATCATTTTAGTTTAAACTGGACATTAAACATGACTAAGACTCTTATAGTCTAGCCAGTCTATTGGCTCTGTGAGGCTTAACTCTGGCATAGCGTCTGGCCTGCTTTTACATACGCACATGCTGATGTTTTGGAAATTGAAGAGGTTTGCCTCTTACATTTGCTAATTGTCACTTAACATAAAGAATAGCTGAGGCTAATGGGAAGGTTATACGTTTACACATTTCAAAATATGATGTCAAAGAGGAATAGTCATAGGTTCATCAAAGTCAGTAGGCAATGTCCTGTCAGAAGCATCCATGTCTGTAAACAGTGTCAAGGCAATCCATCTTCTTGTTGTTGAGATATTTCAGTCTGGACTAGGAGCCAATATAGCCTTTCCTAAAGCTGTCCCACTAGGGTGACTGAAAAGCAATTGGTATGGTACACACCACTATTTTCGCCACCACAAAAAGTCAGTACTCCTATTTTTTTCTGGCTGCTGACAGTAGAGAGATAGAGGAAGGATCAGGAAGTATTTTGAATCCACATGGGCCTGACTAGTGCTGAGCTTGGTGCAACTGAGCTGTCAGGAAGCTTCTGAAATCAGATATCTCTCAGTGTGTGTCTGAAGTGCAGGTCTTTGCTACTCACTCACACCAAGTGTGCAGAACAAAGATGACTCTTCCTCATGCTGTTCTATCCCTTTCACGTTCTGGATCCAGGTGAAAGGCATTCATGAACCACAGCAGTCTCCCACTGATCTCACCAGATCAAAATGAGCAAGGTTTACTAATATTTGGCATGCACTTTCAGTATTGTTGTCACGTCCCACACATGTTTGCCTCTCTGCTCTTATCCAGCCCCTGGTGATAAAAGTGGGATCAAGGCCTAGCAGTGGGATTGCTGCGAACACCAGTGGGGCTGAGTGGCAGGAAGTTCGCACAAAGAACAACGCACAACATACACACAACCACATAGCAGGTGACCTTGTCATAATGGAGGGCAAAGGCATGAAGAACAGGTGACAGCATTCTATTAAGTCACAGTGAGGTGAAATGTTAAAATGCACACAGAAGGGCATTCTCATGAAGCCCATAGATTTATACAAGACCTTAAACTCAGTACAACATGTTGTGACACACAAGACACACACTATGACACGTCCTCTACACATATCCAACCTAATATATTCCCTTCAAAGAAAGCAGGTAAGGTCAGATTTAACTTTGCCACTCAATCTCACTTCCAGGGGCATTCACGAGCGTAAGCAGCACTGTGCCAAAGGGCTGTCCATCTATGTGACAGGCCCCGGTCACATAGTGGATGGAAAATATGGAGGGAAAGGATACTGGCACTACGAGTGATGGGTATGTGTGTGGGGAATGAAGGCAATGTGGAAAGAAATAATGCTCCTCCATATCAGAGCTAAGACCGAAAAGACACTGTCCAGAAACGATGGCCAGTGGCTTGTCTGGTTAGTCTGTGAAATATGGCCCCAGTGGCTCACCTGCAGCCCCTGTCAATGCCCTGCTGTCATGTGTTGCGAAGGGATGGCCCCATTTAAATGCATGAAAGCATCTCTCACATGCAGCATAAAGAAGATTAAAGGAGATGCCATTTTTTTGTTCTTTTTAGAGATTCTGTGTAAGCAACTTAAGCTCAGCAGCCCAGGAAGAAAAAGGGAATGGTAAATTGTTGCTTTCATTAAAACTTCAAGGAGTCAGTTTCATTATGAGGGTTCAAAGCATTGGCAAATGTGTGTGGCTGCTTTCTCCCACTCTTTCTCTCTCTGCCTGTCTTTCCTCCTCTTCATCCAACTGGGTAGCAACATGGAATAATGGGTGATGTGACGACTGCGTGTAATCTTGTCCCTGGAGGGCTGGTGTATATGGATATATGTCTTGTCTCTGGCCTGCCGTCATGCTCACAGCAGGAATAATGAGGCATGGCGAGGCTTGCTGCTGGCCTTCGCAAAAGCCAGTGCTTCTGCAGGGTTTACTGTGGATTGTTTTTAAATGCTCGAACATATCCTGAATATTTAAAGGATAAAAGTAATGCACTGGGTCTTTTCAGAGATGGGTAAATCAACTGTATAGTAATGCTTTAAAAGCCGCACTGATCAATATTTCTATATCAAGCTCTACAGATATTTATCACCCTACTCTGCAGTTCCCCGGCTCCCAACTGTACGGTTTTGGTTTGGTCGATGTGTTCATGAAGTTGTTTCATGATAAAACAGGTGGCTGGTTTCAGTGCAATAGCTATAAAAACCTAATACCCTACCTGCCAGGCACATGCAGAAGATGTTAGTGGGGAGGGGGCTCAAATTCATAAAAGGGCACACTGGCAGAGCAGAGCTTCTCACACACACACACGTCTGCAACCTTAGAACAAAGTCTCCAAACTGTCACCATTTTGATTTGACAACATTATATAGAGTTGTTTTGTTTTTATTTTTCTCTTATTAGTCTCTCACTGTCACCTGGAGTCTGACGAGCAGATGCAGTATAGCCCACCTAGGGTGCTGCGGGACCCTCATTCTGATTTGCTGAGGCACTTCTGCGTTGAAAACTCTGTGTAATAATTGGCTTAGAACTTCTGTGTTGTTAACCCTTTGTGAAATGGGTTATATGTGCGCAAAAAAATGACATAAATCACATTTCACAGAAAGGGCACTTCTCTTATAGGTGGGCAAAATAGCAGGTGCTCAAGCCCCCTTTGGAGTCTATCTGTGCACGCGCCTGCTACCAGCACACTACTTAAGATCAAGTAAGCGACTGGCTGACATAAACATAACTAAAAGAGAGTCAATTTATTAAGAGTCCAAACAAAGAACTCCAGAAAACTTTTTGGGGCCTTTAACATATTGAACAGCTGTAGAGATACAGAGTGAGAAAGTGGAGGAGAGTGGTCCAATACTTACCCGGGCTTCTGTCTTCCAACAACAGGTGCCCGCTGGAACGAATGAGAAACCATACTGCCACAAAAAAAGGTGTTTACTGCAATTGCAACTATTAGAAAAGACAGAAAAAGTGCTCTCTTTGCCATAAAAAGCCCAAAATGTGCTTTTCAAATGAGGACTTAAATAGCCTGTATAGTGTAGGCCCCAGTGTCATGTCTCCCACAGGAACACAACAATGAATTGTCTATATTTGAAAAAATGCAATACTTGTGGGATGTAGGGTGGTGTAAGCAGTAAACACTTGGACACTGGACAGAACATACTTTATGTCTGAGAATTCAAGTGTTATGCTCCATGTGGTCCTTGAATGCTAGAAAACCTTTGACAAGCAATAGCCTTGCCTTCAAGAGAGAGACTGCTGCATAGTGAGGAAGGAACTTTTTTGACATGTTTACTTATTCGGTGAATGGAAGTTTTATTGATCGCTCATAACCTGCTTTTTTTTCAGACGAGTAAGGAAGGATCATCTTGCGAAAAGAATGTAGTCTGAACTCCATTGCTGGCGGCAATACAAGCAATAATGTGTATGTGGGTATGATTACGGTGCTGTAGCAGAAGAGCCAGACAGACTGCCGATATCTAGAATTAATGATGGCCATTGCTAATCTGCACTTCCCTGTGCATGGCTTTCAATCCTCTGCATTAATCTTTCTATCTTCCTCTCCAAATAGCTCCATGGTTACTATGAGAGGAAGAAACAAAATACCTCAGCAACAGCACGGATAAGAGGTGGTCCAAGATGCTAAAGTGTGAAGGGTGTGCAGGTGTAGAAGACAGGAGAAAAGGATTGTGGAGATGGGAAGAGGCGGTGAAGAGCAAAGTAGATGGTTTCACAGGCACAGCTGAAAGGTTCTGATTGTCCCATGATAATTGTTAAAAGGTCAGTCCGCCCAGACTTTAGAGGAGAAGGTATGCGCACATACAGACACGCACATGTGGGTGCACACAGTAATGCCCCCCTCCTGCTAGGTTGCTCTTTAGAGTGACACGGCTGCCTTTAGAGAGTTCTGGGGATTAGCTCCTTAAATACCACAGCATTGTGATACAAGCCAGGGATGAAATGAAAGGGGAAAAAAAAAGACCGAAGAGGACTTATATCTTTTGTCTAAAATTAAACAATTCCTATGAAAAAGATTGTTGCCTTCGGCGGAGATAAGGTCAATAACTGGGTTTGAACTCATACTGATAAAAACAATCATAAAAGTACTTGGCAGAAACAACAAGAGGGTATGGGATTAAACAAAGCTATAACATTGCTCCAGGTTATAATTGTCTTTCTCTGATTCTGTGCCTGTTGTTGCTTTCATTATGTCAGTTCTACATGTTGCGATAAAGCAGTACATTAATAAGTGTCACTTCTCAATGGACAACAAATATTGGAATGGGGTCACAGAACAGCTGCTTACGGGACTATTCACTTTTCACTGCTACTTTACAGTCACTCTTTTTCTGTGACATTTATGAATGAATAATGCCATCTGTCTTGGAGGCAAATCGGCTTGTAAGGAAAGGTTTGGGTGATAACTTGTTGATTTAAAAGCTAATCCAGATTGCATAGCCAGACTGGTCCTGGTCATAAACCCAACAGGAATAAGAATTATGATGCTGTATTGAACAATATGCAAGAGCATAAAGTTCAATGGATACAACTTACTGTTTGATGTTATATATTGTATTCTAAAACCTAAGCACTGTTAAACAGAAATTGACACGTTGCAATTTTATTATATTATCATTGGATATACAATTGCTGACTTTAATTCAATAGCATTAGATCAATGCTGATTTGAATCAGCTGATCAAGCATCACTGGCAAGAAAAGGAAGTAGAGGAAAATTCAAAGACAAGGAACCAAGACAGCAGTGTTTAGCAAATGCAAACCAACAAGAGATCACTATTATTGACAGACTTTAAGAACTTGTGGCATCTGGCAAGCAAACAACACACACTGTTGTAGTAGTGGATGCACAGTTAAGTACATAGAGTGAGACATGCATGTATGGATACACACAACATATTTATATATACTATGATAAAAGATAACCACTAGCAAAAGGGTGAGTACGTTTCAAAATCCATTCAGCTGTTTATGCTTCATCGACCCGAAAGGCTAATTATCCGTAAACCCGGCACACTAAAAGCAAAATCACTCACTGGCTGTGGTTACTTATATTTTCCTAACTGGGGAACTAAAAAACGTCAAATGAGCACTGAGTGTTAGATACACTGGTGGGAATCAGAGATCAACAAGCTGCAGTATTTCTGATTGGGGTCAGCATTCTGCAGGCAGATACAGTTAGGGAAAAATGAAATAAAAGAGTGCCCCAAGAGTTCCACTGCAATGCCTTGAGTAGGACCTCATGAGATAAATGAATCACTCCCTGGCCACTGCATTTTAGAAACACATTTGCAAAGCATGTTGAAACTTGCTGAATTTGCTTAAACACTTCTGCTGTGGATATGATTTCAATAGGACTGTAATAAAAGTGATTACGGCAATAAAGCTTATTTATTATATTATTTTAAGCGAGGCCCTTCCCAACAATACTCTCATTAACATCACTTCCCCACCCAAATTTCTCAAAATAATGTAGTGGTGGGATTTGAACAAGAGGGTCTACAGTCATGAGAGCACTTCTTAATAAGGCACAGCAGTGCATTGAGCAATATCCAATGGTGGCTGAGTCATTTCACTAAATGTTGATAATGCCCACCTCAAAGTGCCTTTAGAAATCAAGGGAACACCAAATGCGATGGACTTCACATTTGGTGTTCCCAAACGTATATTATATGTCGCTGTGGACTTCATCCTTTTGTGGCCATGAATATCTGAACCAACTTTTTAACTAATCAAACTAATAGATTTTCAAATTTTTGCAGACTGACCAAGAAGCTTACATTTAAATCCATCATTTTAATATAGTAGGTCTACGATCCAAACATTTTTGTCAAAGATCTGATTGTGGATGTTGAGGCTTAACATCTTTTCCAATTTATATTTAGATGACAAAACACTCCAGACATTTTTCTCAGGAAGAAAGATATCTCAGCAAGAATATTTGATATATTTAAAATCTGATTACATGTTGACAGGCCGCGCATGTAAGTAAGAAGATGTTTTTTAATTGACTGGTCTGATAATGTAAAAAAATGGGCTACAGACATGATTTAATAATGTGAAAGCACAGACTGTCCCCCTCTCTCTGGGATTGGTGTCAGATGCAGCAGCGTCTACATTAAACACCTGTTCCATCTTGATCAAATGGTGTGTTGAAAGAAGTTCCATAAAGTGCATATTATTCTATAATACTTCTCTGTAGGCTTTTTGAAAAGTGAAGTGAGCAGGTTTACAAATGTAATGATTTGAACTGAACCCCTACTAAAACAACCCAGAGAGAACACACACATTGTGCATACTAACACATACTACTTACTTTTATACAGGCACAAAACTGACCAAACTAGCTAATAGACAAAATCAAAGTGAAACCTTCAAACCATCACAAAACTTGCCTGGGCTTTGGTCAAAGTTCTACAGTATGTCTGTGTTTAACCACAATTAAATTGGATTGGGGTGGAAAGCCTGCTATTATATTTGGATTCTTGTCATGTGCAGTGACCCTGCTTCTTGGTACCACTTGTCTGAGCCCAGCGACTTCGCCACTTTTTCATCGACCGCAAATTTACTTTGTCTGATCATTTGTTTTCCAATTATGTTCCTGTCCCTGCTAGCAGAAAATTGTCAGCTTTGGTTATGTGAACCCACTCTTGGTTCTGTAACCAGGGGCAATGTTTGATGCTTGGAACATTTTCATACCCATTAAAAGATGAAGACAGGGTGAATTATTATCCTGCAGAGTTGATTGGGTTTTGCAAGGTTGGTTCAGGTTCTTGGCTGCATGTGATGGTATGCAGCCACACACAAAGACACATTTTTATCTTCCCCAAAAAGTCTTACACCTACATAAAGGATAGAAAAGTTATTGGATAAAACTATCCACTGTAAGTAGAAGTTCAATAAGAAGGGGATTGTTCATGAAGAAGGATTTTACTTCCTACCCTTTGCATTTAATCAGTATTTTGGACTCAGTAGTTCTCTCACATCTTTCTTCAATGTTTGACTAACATTTAAAAGTAAATAAGAACTTCACAGTGCAAGCGCGCAGTATCACCTGCATGGTAACTGCAAGAAATGTCCGCCTTCATGACTGCACAACAATTTAGATAGAAAGATGCTGAACTGATCGTCAAAGAGAAGATTACACCCACGGAGCGGGTAAATACAACAGATGAGCTAACAATGGCAGCAACATTGAATGGGACTGAGAGGGAGAGCAGAGGACAAAGTAGCAGGGAAAGAAAGCAACAGAATCAATGTTTGGCTATAGCTGTCGCATTAGTCCTGATAAACGAGGCAGCCGACAGAAACTCTGGAAGTCGGCGCAGGACATTCCAATGATCAAGCTCTAAATAATCGGACACAATGGATTCTGGGAAAGAGAGGCAATTTGCTGCCATGGATCCAAGAAGAGGAGTGTCAATTCACATATTGACCTTTAAAATGTTATAAATGGATGGTCTTAAGTTCACAGCAGGATAGGAAGTCGCTGGTAGCTACTATGAGCGGTGAAATTACACTGTGGTGCATTTCCCCTAATGACAGCTGGTAGAATTTATATGGGGTCAGGTTTCACGTCAGGCAGGCAGTGGTTTTAAAATGGAAAGGGCAGTCAAAACAAATTCTGATCGATCTAAGAATGAAAGGTGGTGTAATGTTTTGAGCTGAAACATGTGTTACTGTACATATACAGCACATTTCTATCCTCAGCATTTCTTTTTGGGGTAATGGACAGATGAAAGTTTAAGTATCTGTCGCTAAAAACAAAACACATAAAGAAATACATTCCCAGACATGCAAAAAAACAACCTACAAGTGATCAAACTATTGAGTGCTCAGGTATTGCACCCGTGTCAATCAGGCAGCCTTTTTCTGACAGGGTAAGAGCACAATCTTTCAACTAACAGTGACTTTGAAAAACAAGACTACAGAGACTTGGCAGTGGCATTCTGATGGATAATGTTCCCTTTTTTTTTGGCCTTGATGCACAGCTCAATGTTTTTATTGCTCTTAAGCTTTCATGGTCCCGAGAGCTTACCGGCACTTCAGAAATGTTTCAAAGGTTTAAAGTAAAACTAAAAAGGCCAAGTATTCTGTCAGTTTAAAAATAAATAAACCGTCAAAAGCCTGCAGTTGCTATAAATATGATCTTATATAAATATTGGCTTTAATGAGGTTGCTACAGCCAAGCTTGTTTGTTTGCAATTTCTCTCTTCCTTTAAGACTAGTTAAAATTCAGCTATACACGTTTGATGGATGAAGTGTACATTTACAGTAAGCTTACACACAGACTGAAAAAGGAATAAACAGCTAGCCTGGCTCAACAAGCAAAGATAAAACTTAGTTAATAACTTGTTATGTCTTGTTCTTTAGTCCGTAAAAAAATCAATGTGTAAACAAGTTTAGTTTTGGTTGAACTTAATAAAGCTAAGAAACTGCTGGCTCCAGGAACATATAAACCCTGCAGGCATTTGTTATTTGTTATCAACCATTAAAAGCTTTGATTTGAAAACAAAGTTAGTTAATTTGGAAAATGCCTTTATGGGAAAGGGTTAGGGTTAGGGTTACTTGTTTTATAATATTCTCAATAATTTTTTTTATTTTAAACTAAGTCATGGCACAGGGAACAACATGTAGAATAACAAACATTGATGCATAAACCTTTTCATCAGACACAAAAGGTACTCTTCAGGTACAAGAACTGGAACAGCATTGATTTCTTTTCAACCTCCGTAAGTACAACCATAGAACTCAAAAGATAACTTTTGGAAGGCATTTTGGTGACACATATATAGTAAATATATATATGTATATTCAACCCTCCAAGCCGATCAAACCCTGCAGCACCTTATCTCTCTTGCTCTCAACTTTCTTGCTGTCTCCGTTCAGGAGAAATAACTTTTCTTTTCTTTGAAATGGAAAACTAATGCTCAAGGCTTTTGAAATGTACTCAAGATTAATTTGAACTGGAACAAGGAATTATATTGCTGTAGGCGGGGGTTGGTGACATGGAGCAGTTTTTCCCTGACAATAAATATTCAGATATTTTCCTTACAGACACCTTAGAGGGACACATTTCAACATTTAATAACAGAGTTTGGTGACACTGTAGTTTGATGCTTGTGTGCTGTTGGACAATGATGTGATTGACTCTCAAGTCATCTAACATAATTATTTAAAACGTGTTCTAGTTTCTGTTTGGAATATACTATATTGAGACAATTTCCAAGTGTAAATCGGTCCCGCTGGCATGGATATGTTGTGTGTTGTGTGCTGCTTGTGTCTACTGTATGGGTAGGTGCCACTTACCTTGTACAATGAGGTAGACCTGTGAGGTCTTGGGCTGCTGCTTTGTCTGTATGGAGCAGGTGTATGACCCCTCATCATACACATCCACCTATACACAATACATGGAATATTGTGATTTCATTAGTTTGAAGATATCTTATAGTATGCCTGGCAGAGCATCACATCTTCTTCCATGTTACTTTTTCCAGACTTCCTGCTTTATCATTTTCATTTTCACTATAATATACATCCTCACAATTTTCCAAATACACTTTTATGATTCTTCACTGAAAAGCATAATTCATTGATTAGTTGAATCGACTAAATCAACTTTACAAGGTAATAAACATTTTTTGATTTATAATTCATGCAACTTTTATGAAGTCAAAACGTATACACAAGTTGATCTGACTTGAAATGGTGTTGAATGGCTGAATGAAGGAAATGATCAGTATTTCAGCAGACCTCCCTGCATTGACATTTTAGAAACGTTATTTATCTTTTATGAGAAAAATATATTATTTTTAGAAAGACTTGCTGAACTGATAATACATGTCAATTATAACTTTAACATTTTGGGGGGATAATCTCATTTGTCTAGCAGAGGGTGAATATACTGATACCACTCTCACATTAGTCCAGTTCAAAATGATTATCCGTGGTTGTTAATGCACAAAAAAGGGTTTAAAGGAATAGACAAAAACAGCATTGCATATCAAGGTTATGTTTCTTGTCATGTTATCCTAAGGAAAAAAAAAGTGTAATCCCATCTCTTAATGCAGCTGTTATTAAAACAGACGATGAAATCAAAGAATAAAAAATAACATTCTGGTGCGGTTTCTAAGTCAGTGTTACCTTCTGTATGCGCAGGCTGTACTCAAGCTGTCCTTTAGTGACCAGATCTACTCTGGGGTCCAGAGACCACTTGTCCTGGCCGGCAAAGATGATGTTGGATCGATTGAGCCAGGCCACTTTGGACACTTTGTCATCCACATAACACCTGCAGGAACAAGAAGAACAAGTAATGTTAAGGGAAGTTAAGAGAAACAAAAGGGTTTACTTCAAATTAAATGACGTGACATCCTTCATTTCATAATATGTAAACTTATAATGAAAGATGAAATGTGGATTTTTGTAGATATTTGTAGGAACTTTTCTCACAGTTAAGGTTAGTTAAGGTTAACATACAACTTGGCACATCTCTCATTCAGGTCTTTAAAAACAGCTACGTCTTTACCCCCGTCTCTCTTCCTTCCTTCACTCTCTGATAAATACATCTACTTTAACAGTCAGCCTATTTCTATGGATGAGGAAAGACACTGGTATCCTGTTGTTTACTCCTTGTTGCAGACAGTCAGAACATTACTCCGAGTAAGCGTGAGCTAAGACAACTCGCACAAGAGGGATGGTAGCCGGGCGTCTGCCTAATGAATAAATGTAAATGTGAGAGGACGTCGGAATCAATGAGAATGGATATCAGCCGTAATGCTAGCCGACACTCGATGCTCCCCACATGCAAATTCTGGCGACTCCAGGCGACTAGGCTGTGCACATGGCTGTGGAGTGTGTTGGGCTACAATGAAGCAGATTAGGGAGGCAGTGGAGTGAGGCTGTCTTTGGCAGGTGACCCCGGGTGATGAACACAAGTGGTGGTGCAGTCACCCCTGCCTATTACCCAGTGGGAGCTGGATGTCAGATTTGTTGAAGGCTTGTACTCGCAGCTTGAATCCCTGTTGATGTTCCTTCCCTTTGTGTCGAGCCCAGATAACTCACTGTATTTATTGACTCGCTTTGACATCTACCCTCTACTTTCCTCCCTCTGAAGTGAACAGCTTTAAAAGTGAATTCCCTTTTGTTTCAGATGTCTTCAAAGGTTTAATTAAAATACTTTATAATTAACTTCATCCTAATCTTATTCAGACACATTTTCCTGTATTGATGGAGAGCTAGGCTTTATGAACAACAACTAAAAAACTATAAAAGTGCAGACTTTGTGAATCCAGAGGAAACATCTGAAAGAGTAAAATGGAGCTTTACTTACATACTTTAAATCCATAAACAGTATTTCATTTAAAAGTCTGGAGATTCAACCTCTGCAAATCACCCATGAAGGGTAGGCCCTTTTGGTGTAATTCTAAATTTGTCCTTGTATTCAAGTCAAAACAGCTCTGCTTTTAAAGAACAAACAACATATTTTCTATATATATATTCATAAATATACCCAGAACATGATGCTAAGATTGTCCTGCTAGATTCAAAGTGACCTGGAGGAGAGCGGAACTTTGCCAGACTTCCATTTGTAAATATTTATTTTGGATTTAACACCATGTAGCCTGTCATCCTCACGTAGAAACTGGTGACTCACACTGAAAACCAACACAAGTGCACTACACGGGTGTGTTCCTATCCCTCCTCGTGTTCAGTTTCTACACTGACTGTGAAAGCATCCATCCGAACTGCCACCTCTTTGCATGCGCTGACTACACAGTCCTCCACTCAGGCTCTGACCAAGAACATGGCTCCCCTCTATTTAATTTAAAGTGGTGGGACAATACAATGCTGGATTTCAACTTCACTCAGAGGTGGTTGGTGCTTGCTTTCAGAAGGCAGTCCAGAAAAGGAGTTGGATGAGTGAACCATTATAAATATCTTGGAATCATCTTTGAAATTTGAGCAAAACACAGAAGCCTTATCAAGAAAGCACACCTGCGTCAATATGTTTTCAAGAACCCTTCTAAAGTTTTTCAAGTGAATTCCGTGTTTCTCATTCATATATTGGTTGCCATCCATCACTGTCAAAGCTGGAAACCATCTCCATACCACAATTAACACCTGTTCCCAAAAAATCACTGGAGTGCACATTCCCAAAGCCTTGCCTCATTAACAGCTGCCACAGCGTGTGGCTGGCATGTTTTCCTTTTGTGAGGCTATGTATGTCATCACAGTTTTAATTTGTCTGTCTGGTGACAGATGCTGTTACCTCGACAGCACTATAACTGCGCAAGATTCACAGCCATGAAACTTTACTTAGGTTTGTAGTTGAGATCAAAATCCAGTGCGCAGGGCAGTGGTGCATATAAATCAACAGAAAGGTAGTAAGGAAGGGACCTGCAATTTTTGTCTTTGGCCTGATTTGGTATTGCGGCTGGTCTCTAGGTCTGTGAGCAGCACGGAAAAGCCAATGTAGGTTAATACCCATGCACTCCAAACACAGATCAAGAGGCGTGGTGTAGCCTACGCGGGTTCTTTACAAATGGGCACAGAGAGGGATGGGCACGAAAAGAAAAAAAAATCCCATCTGCCATGCCATTATATTTGTTATTTAATCTATTATTATTATTTTTAATAACGACCTGATCACTAAAATGCAACTGCACTACCAGCTCAACACAGTTCCATACAGCTATTTGCATATAATTGTCTGTCTGTGCATGTCTGTTTCCTGTCTGTTTGTACTCATGCCAAAAATCTGGTTGCTTTCTTGCATTTATGAAGTTTTACTGAATAAGGTTAATTGAAGAAGCCAGATGACCAACATTTATTCAGTCCAGTCTATAACTCTGTCCTGCAGTGTGGAAGAGAGTGGTCAATATTGCATTGGTTAAACCAGTATTTGCATATTTGCTTTATCTCAAGAGCCATCTTATACATAAACATTACCAGATTCTTTGTGACATACAACCCGATGAGTTTGTTTTTATTAGATTCCTAAAAAATTAATTGCTCACTTTGTGTAAACGTTTTAATGCTGGGATTGATCATTCCTTAACTCATTAGCGACAAAGCTTTACATTTGTGAAAAATAAAGTGACACGTTTAACAGCTTTTAGGGGATGTCAGTGAATCTCTAAACTCTCCATGCTGACTGTACGGCTGCATCTTGTTTGTTTTCAATGAGCTTGCTTCCTCTCTCCCCTTGTTATCTCTTGTCTCGCACCGTGAAGTAAATGGGAGCAGGTGAAAAAACAAAAGCATGTAATGAAGGACAGAGAGCGGAGACGTGAATAGAATCATGACGCCAGTTTCTTTATGTTGTCTCTTTCACAAACATACATTATACTTAACAGCATGCTGTTACCAATCCTGAATCCTGATCTTGTAAGCATTAATACAACTGTCTACTGCACACAGAGTTTAGGAATAGTCTTGCAACACGTGTCATGTGTCACAAACAATGTATCCTTGAAAAGTAATAGTAACATTTCCAACTTATGATCGATTTGCCTTTAAGTTTGTGATTTTCTTTTAGCAACTATCTCACCCTGTCTGATCCCAGGAACCTTTCCTCAATCGATAATTACTGATGACAAATAGGTAACTTTTAAAGTCTAGACAAAGACTACAGATGAACTACACAGTGCTGCCCTGGCAAGATAATGTTGTATTACTGCAGCTTTAATTGTTAAAAAAGTGGTCCTGCATTACAGAAAAAAACTAAATGAATGCCATTTCGTACAAAAACATTTTCTATAAAAAAATGCTTTTACTCTGAGAAAGAAAACAACCTTTATTTCTGTATAAGACTATGCTAATGTGATTTACATGAAAGCTGCTTTATCCCTACATTATAACATCAGATTCTGCATTTCACACTACAGACCATTTAAAAAAGAATGCACACCCACACGATTTATTTTTTAAAGAAATCGATGGTCCTCTCGGAGCAGATAACTGTGGCTGTTTATTGTCAATACATTGTTAGGCAAACTACCTACTAATATCTCCAGCCTTTTATCCTTTCAGACCAGCAACTGCAGTACTTGATCTTTTCATTGAATTATTTGAAATGTCCCCAAGGGTGTGCTTTGAGCTCGGTAAGACTACTTTGTATGTTCATGCTCCCTGGGCATGGAATGAGTTGCAAAATATCATTACCTTAAGAGCAGTGCCTTCTTTAAATACCTCTAAAAGTATTTTACAAAATGCCTTAAAGGAAACATGTTGCTGTTTTATACCCCTATGATGTTGCTGGTATGGCCTTAATGTCCCTCCTTTTGTACTATTTCCCTCGTTTTGCTTTAATGTAAAGTGTTATACCATGTGAAACTGCTTGTGCTGCCATCTTGATTCCCTGGAAGACCATACTGCAATTCTCTGGCAAAAAAATAATACTTTAGATTGATGTGGAGGAACAAATATTCCTTGGAGTTTTTTATTTGAAAAGAGAACCCTAGTCTACCACAACATTAAAAAAAGTCCTACCCTGACTTGGCAAGCTGTAGATTTCTGCTATATGAAGGGCAAATAGCCTGACTAATGCTTTCTGATTGTTACAAACACAATTTAGATATGCCTGTTAGTTACTCAGCAAGTTTTAATATATTCATCATGCAACTAATATGTTAACAGAAACAAAAAGTGTGAGGAACTGTCCTGTGGCAGCTGATTTATGGACAAACAACAATTTCCAGGTCATGAAAGAAGGATTTAATGTATAAGGAAATGAAAGAGATGAAGCAGGATGCACCCGACTAAAACTATGTTTTAGTGAGACAAGCAGTTCCAACTGTGTTTCACTCAAACTGTGAGTGTGACTCCAAATCTATTGCAGGCGCTTGGATAAATACAGGCAAATGGGATTATTATCATCCATATGTCCCTAATTGTCTTACCTCCTTTCAGTTAGCGGTAACCATATGCTGCTCCATATGGGTCAAAGAAATAGATAAATAAGTACACAACACATGGTGCTGTACATGCCACCACCCTCCTCGACATCAATCACAGCCGTGTTCTGATGCTTCAAACGCTCGTCACCCGTTGCTTTACTGTATGTCTTTCCATCTCATCTCTTTACACCTCTGCCTTCTCACCACTCCTCCTCTCATCTTTCTCATGCTATCCTAGTTTTCTCACCCCATCTGCCACTCTTCCTGGTTATCCGTCCCCTTCTCTTTAAGTTCTGTCTTCCCCTCTCATCTCTCCAGCAACAATTTTATCCAGAAGTGGACAGCATGAAATAAAATGAAAGGATATATTCTTTGATCTGCACTACATTATTTTCTCTGCTACCTCTTGCGCTCCGATTTTGTCTGTCTTCCCTCGATCTTTTCAAGCCCCCAGAGGGTCCCCACAATCTTTGGTGCAAAGGGAAGAGCATGCTCAGTAGTAACTATTTCCTGTGGTCGCTAATGAGCAACTGCCCTCAAAGCAGATACCTCCCCATTACTTGTCAGGGCAGTTGTCTGCCTGTAGTTCTCGCTTTTTTTCTAACAGAGAAGGCTGTCAAGACGCGAAGAGGCAGAGCCTGGGTCTTTGGGTTGTGCCAAGGCTCAGTTGCACCAGCATGACTTATAAAATCTCGGCTCTCCCTGGCACATTCAACAAGTCCCTTGCAGGGAACGCGACTTGATTGGAATAGCGAGCAACGGTTGAACGATTTGTAATGAAAATCCATCCCATTAACTGGCTACTGCCATCACAATGATGCAGTATTTCAGCTGTGTTATTTAGCCAAAGTGACTTTATTTATTTGAATATTTGGCAACAGAATCAGCCCAACGACATCTACATGTTTGCAGCCCTTTGCAGAATCCTCTCCAATCCCATAATCCTCTGCAGAATACACAGTCTCTGCTAACATAAAAAAAGCTTGTAAATGCTAGCAAATATTTGCTGATGCTTGTTAACATAAAAACCTTATTAAATGTTCATTTTTTTTAACTGTGTTTTACAAAGTATCGTCGTTGTTTATCAGTCCCTTCAGAGACCGGGGATTGGGTTTGCACAGGGTCTGCTTATTATGGATGCCTACGTTGCTGTCCTGCGCTGTGTTACCATGAGCTTTGTTGATGGATGCTTTGCTGTGCTATATTATACTCTTTTCTGCCCGCTGTGCCGTGCCAATATGGACTAGCGAATAGGCTATGGCTGACAGGGGACTGTGTGGGCTGACAGATGCCTCGGCCAGAGCTGCTGAGCTGGGCCTGTGTTGACAGGAGGGTTGGGCTGGATGGATCCCTGCTCCAGGGCTAGCCGTGGGGGAGGACCAAAGAGCAGGCTAGAGCCAGTGAGTGAAACCGTAATGAGAGCGGCGATGTGCCAAGACTGACAGAACAGCACCACCACCCGATATCCCCATCAGCACTTAGTTTTCTTTTCTATATTTTTTTGCACTTCTGAAATGTAATTCTGTATTTACTCTTTGAAATACTGCTGTCTTGTGTTGCCCACCCATTCTCAAAATTCTACTTCCATCTCTGTCCCCTCCCACATTTTGCAACATATTTACTGATCCAACTGTGTCACAAAAGTGTATCAGTGTTAATTCACGTAAAACTGCAAATATCTATATATTTTACATCAAATACCCTACCTGCCCTAACCCTAAACCTAATCTGCCATACAGAGAGCATCTGAAGTATTCTCTTAATATTCTCCAAACAACCAACTTGATTCTTGCAATCAACAAAGATTAAAGGCAAGATTGCACTACAGATCAAAAACTGCCTGAATCCAAACTGGTGGTCAAGGGCCGCTGAAGCTTGATGGTCATTTCTATGTCTTTGTTGTTTAGATGTATGTGGCAGTGGTAACAGAGGGTAGTAGGCAGATGGATTGCCAATTAGATCAACAAACAGACAGCCACAGAAAGAAAAAGAAAGACAGGCCACAGAAAGAAGCGACACAAAGAAAAGAGGGAGAGTAAGCCATGGCACAGAAGCAAAGCTAAACCTGCATACTAAATCAAAGCCAGGTCATTCCTTTATAGTTCTCAAAGGAGTTTCTTGCCCCAGATTTTCTCTGTGCAGCATTAAAGTACAGTATTTCCGGTAAGGTCTAAGTTTATCCTCTTGGATCGAGCTTAGCAAAACAAAGCATTTATTTAAATACCTGATGCAGCTCAAAATAATTTCCCTTTCACCTTCTTATATTTAACATGAAAGGGAAACAAGATCCAATGTATCCACCTGCCAATTAAAAAAAAAGGCTGTTAAACCATGTGCTGATTAACAATCACCAGGTCAAATCTTTGTTAGGCCTTTTAGCACAAGTGTCAAACAGTTCTAATTAATTATTGTGTTTTCAGAAGGCAGGTGCAAATTGTTTCAAGCTTGTCTGTGAAATTCCGTTTGCAGGATTACTGAAGCATTTACAGAGAGGAAAGATGAGGGTGATATGTTGAGGGTGATAACGTGAAACCTCTTAATAATAATTTTTTTAAACAAAGCTGTTCGCTGGGCCAGGCAGACACCAAAGAAACGTGTCTCAAAAGCTGGTAAAATGTTCTTTGTATTTACCTATGCCTTTGATACGTAAACAAATAGGACACATATAGACAACCAGGGTGCGATTTGTAGGGGGGGATGGTGAGGATTTCCCCCCCTCTGGTTTTCCTATCCCTACCTCTGCTAAATTATTTTTATCTCCGGTGGGGACAAGGATTTCCCCCCCTTGATAGCGATGAATGCAACTTAACTGCTAGACTACTTAAACTCTTGAAATCTAACGATCTTCAGTGTCAGAGTAGGCTATTCAGCAGCCTTCTGGCAGACTGCGCATATTTCGGAACGTCATCGAAAACAAAAACATTGTAACATTTTAGTGCGGGAACTTTGCAGGAAAAACAGCACTGATGCAAACATGAAACGCGTTCAGAGCAGCATATCGTCCTACTTTACGGGACCAAATAATAAAACAACGAAATTAACACCTGAGAGTGATAGCGCAAGAAATTCGCTGGAGGTTGGCGTTCATGTAGGCCTGCAGGACGATTCCCAGCCACTTGATGAAAGAAACGCCGATGTTGCTAGCGACTCTGAAACGCATGTGGTAGGAGGGTGCATTGAGCCGGGGCGCTTTGCTAAATGGAGAGAGGGTCGTGAGTGGCTAGCTGTCAGCACAGACGGGTCAGTCAAGTGCCAAGCTTGTTCCGACTCCCTGTACGCCATCTTCTCTCAAAGTCCAAAGAACATGCGAGAGCTAGAGCTTGTCGCTTCCAATTTGGAGATGCAAGCTCGCAGGATAGGAAGGGTGTTTGACGTGCGCTGGCTATCCTCGTCTTGCACATCTGTGACGGCTCTTTGGCAAAGCTATCCAGCCCTGGTCAAACTCTTCGCGTCACTGGCCGAAGACACATCACGATCAACCAAAGACAGGGCCAAATGTAAGGGAATGCAAGCTAAGATGACTCAGTGGCTTTTCGTGGTGGAGATGGCATTCGTAAAAGACGCGCTCGAAACGATGCAGGCCCTGTCCCTCTTTCTTCAGAGACGAGATGCCACAGCAATCACCGCTACTGCTGAGGTGGGCGTTGCCGTGCGGACACTGAGGGCTATGAGGAATGCCGATGGAGTGAACATACGATGTCTGAAGGAGGAATTGGGCAGTAAGCAAACATTTAAGGGGGTTAATGTGTCTCAGCCGAGTGACGGAGAACAGCGGAAGGCAGAGACCTTTCGTGAGCGTTTTTTCATCTCCTTGCGCTGAACCCCTCAAATTGGCCCTCCGATGAAGATGAACGGTTGCTTTATGGGGATGACAAACTTCTGACCATTCATAAAAGCCTTGCTATAGCAGACTAGGGCTGTTGGAACGAATTTCGGTATTCGAATGTAATTCGAATTTGTAAAAAATGAATACTAATCGAATGTAAAAATTAGAATTCGAATGGGTTTTTTTTTTTAATTGTTGACTATCTTTAGCGAAGGTGTGATAGGCCTAACAAATCGCTTGTCACTCTTAATGCACAATCTAAAAATGGCGGCCAGCGGTGCGGAGACGGAGATCACCACTCCTGCCAATTTTAGAAGTAATGTGTGTGCACTTAAACAGCGCACTTACTGTTATTCTGTTTCATACGAGAAGAGAACTGTTGACAATGTTCATTAAAGTTGACAACTTTATTCATTTTGTGTCTAAGCTTTATCCTTATTTACTTAGCAAGACAGCTATCACCTGGTAATTACATGTTTATTAGTAATACTGAAATGCCCTCTAGTGGACATAATGTAAAACAAGTCAACTACGATGTCATAGTGGCAGTGGCAATTCATAAGCCCGTTTTTACAGTGTGTGTAGATAGATAAATAGTACATATTAATAAGTCAAAATTGACCATTAAATATTCGAATATAATTCGAATTTAAAAAAATAATAATGAATGAAATTCGAATGGGATAATAGAGGAAATTGACAGCCCTATAGCAGACACAAATATGCCCACACTCCTCAAAGAATTTCATGAACTGAAATGCAATGGTGTCACTGGGGAGACTTTGAAAAAAGTGCTCATCGCTGTCTCCACGCTCCCTGTGTCAACGGCTGAGTGCGAGCGTGGCTTTAGTGCGATGAACCACATCCTCACGGAAGAACGAAACAGAATGCACGTCTCCACTTTGAATGGCCTACTGTTCATTGGTGTCAATGGTCCAGAGGTGGCATCCTTTCCTGCGCACACATTTGCAGAATTGTGGATAAAAGAGGGCCGAAATGCTGCAGACAATGCCCCGACAGGAAAACCGAAAAAGCCACCACAAATTCGTCACCAGAGCCGACTGTTTACCTAGTCTAGTTTTCCAGACCTGTCCCTGAATTGTTGACAGCACGTTTTGCTATTTTAGTGAATTATTTAGTGAACAGGTGTATATATATAGCCTACCTTTTGCGTTTTTTTCTCCCTATGCAAGTTAAAAGTCCAATGTTCTTGTCTATGAATAAAAAATAAAAAACATCCCCCCCTTTGTTTTTTTGTCAAATCGCACCCTGTAGACAACAATGCTGTTTAACCCTTTAACTTCTACAAGGCCTGCCTTCAGTCGCTATAATCACTTCAGTCAGTGAAACTCATCCCACCCTCCCCTAACGCTGGAGGGAAATCCCTGGTGACGCAATAGCATCAGAATAGACTTTAGTAACCTTTATTGCTCAGTCGATTTATCCTCCCCGCTTCAAAGCCCCCAGCTAGCCACAAATCCTCATATAATTCTCCCACCATGAAACCCCTCCATCTTTCTTGGCATGCATCAGTGCTTAGAGCAAGCCATTAATCAGGCAGGAATGATTGTTCTGAGACTTGGCCAGGAGACCAAGGGTGAAATTATTCCTCATAAATGGTAACAAACAACTGAGTAATTTGGATTGTTTGATGCGAAAATGCTTGGAACACGTGTCATTTCACTGCTGATGTTTTGCCAGTAGGCAGAACCATTTCTCAGAGTTTCATGTTTAAGAAGCCACTTGAATCAGAAGTGTGCTTCGGGTTGCTGTGAAGTGAAGGGTTTAGAATTTCTTCTGTCGTCCGGCCAGTATAGGAGAGCGAAAGCAGAAAGTAAACACCAACATCTAACTGCTGATCACAGTTGATACTGCACAGGTCAGCAGCACAGGAGCCCTGACTCTTCAGCTGTCAGTCTTCACTTTAACCCATCCTCAGTTGAAAGCCAATGCCACAACTCCTGCAAAATTTCCTCTTCCCCTCTTCTGTGTTGTTTTTAAGCAGGGTTACAGTGGAAGGAGGGGTGGTTGCATGTGACAGGCTTTGGACAGATGGTGCCTCATTGAGTCATAGGCAGGAGGATCTATGGCAAGGGCAGGATGCTGCTATTAAATCTTAGGAGATGTACTTTGCCTTCTCCCTTTACCATAACTTCCCTTTTGTCGCTCTCATTCTCTTTTCCATCTCTTTGTATGCAGCTTTTTACCTTTTTGTCTTTTCCCTTCCCTTTCTGTCTTCTCCATTCATTCTTGGTCTATCCATCTTCTTTCGTTACCTCTTCTTCACCCAATCTTTGCTCATTCTCCTTTTCGTCTGCCTTTTAGTATTCCCCTTAACGCAGCGTCCACACTGTTCCGTTGACGCTTGCCGGAGGGTGTATCTGGTGCTTGGGGTTAACGCGACCGACAACCAATCATATTAATCTCTCACCTCCGGAAACTCAAAGCAAAAAAGGCCGCTTTCTAGAGTTCGCTGTCCATTCAATGTTAAAACGAAGTACACTGGATATAAATTCCCCAAACAGGCGAATACATAACAGTTTCACCCACTGTCTCTGCCACCTCTCTCCATGCCTGGTTCCTCCTGTTTGTTTCCCTGTATGTATACAGGAACTGGTCGTACAAGACCGGGTGATTCCCTACAGTTATTATAACTTTTTCGTCCATTTTTGGGGAAAACGAGGAAATGAGCTGCGTTATGGCTTTCCCAGCATATTTACATACACGCGGTTTGATTGGCTAGCACTGTACTGGCATATTTGAATAAGGCGGGATTTGATTGGGTGGCGCTTCTGTCGACGCTCGAAAAGTTGAACTTTTCTCAACTTTCACCGCTGGCAACGGAGCCGATGCGACACAACGGAACCACAATGCAGTTCCGCAACTCTTGACGTCAACCCAACAGAATCGTGTGTACGGGCCGTAAGACTGTGGTCTGACTGTATAGCATAATTGTCGTACAATTGTAGCTGTGTTATCATTACGAATAATTTCTCCCCATATGTTTTTGACATAAGAATTATACTTTGCTGATTAAGTCAGCAAAAGGAGTATCTCCCAGATGATGGGTGGGTCAAACAAAAATGAGTTTTCTCCCCAGGAGACCAGTGTATGTGACCCGTGAAAGATGACTTATTAAAATATGTCCATACCTTTAATGACATTACAGATTTCTCAATTTGAAGCAAAAACCATGATGTTTTATTAAATATATACACCTTTTTAGTTGCATTTTTGCACAAAAACTGCTCCCATAATCCGTTTTATTACATTTTATTATATGGTAATTTTATTGAAATACAGCGTAGCAGTCTGTCATACAATATAGGCTATAGTAGCTATACATATAGGCCTACTGCCAATTTAGCTGTCTTGTGCTGACTATGAGTAAGTAAGTTTCGGTAGAGCTATATTATTTCTAATGTAAGCTACCTGCCACTTACAGATGAAAATGATTCTCATTGCTCCACAATTACGGCTTCGAAGTTTCGACCTTTACCACCCATTAATGTCTTAAAGTTACGTTGTTGTCAACACAACCTGTTACGACATGGTGTTACACAAGGTCTGGTCTCTAAATGTTACACTGTGGAATTACTACATAATTTCTCCACAGCGCACATTTACCTGTGATGAGATCCATCACTGTGTTCTGCTTTAGTGCATTACAGGAGGTGAATCAGTTGATGATGAGGGCCACTGAAGTAAAGCAGAGGCAAAATAGAAAAAATATATATATACAAGTGCTAAATGTGCTAAATACTTCAGACCAGACTGCAAGTTTTTGGGCTGCAAAACCAAATGCAGCATTCCGTCTGAAATGAAAGGGGCTTATTTGAAGTGGTTGTTGTTGTGTTTCTGGGAAGCGACTGATAATGTGTTGCGGAAGCTATGATATTGTACAAAGTAAAACTACTGAGACCTGCACAACAGTATATCTCAACAACATAGATTCCACTTGCATCCAGTAAAGCTTTAGCAAAGCCGTAAAATCACATAAATGTAAGCCAATAGCTTTACCTTTTTCTCCCTCACACTATTATTTTTTATCTCAAAGATAACACTTTGAAATGAAGATGTGTTGTACATAAATTTAGTGCAAATCAGAGCTTCGGGTGCAGGCTGTTCCATCATCATTTCCCGTTTCAGAATATGCTTTTATACCCTCTTCGACTAATTAGAATCTCTCCCTCCCAGACTCACACACAGCGTTATGAGTGGGGTTTTGAGGGATCTGGTTTGACAACTATACAGCGTTCAGTCTTGTGGGACGACTTAAAAGGTTGGCCAGCTGCAGTACAGGGGACGGCATATCAAATACAGGACTGACAGCTGTCATGTTAAATGAGAAGGCCGGAAAGGTCTTCTGTTCTTTTTTGCCAGGGAAGGAATAGCAAATTCTCCTTCCTCCGCAGCGGAAGACACTTAAAGGTTGACAGCTACTGTATGTGAAATCTTACATAAAGTAAGGAAAACAGTCTCTGTCATTTAAATGTCAACATTTTGAGTCTAATGCAAATTTAATACAGGGGCTTGTCTCAAAGGCAAGAGACTGCCAGTTAAAGTAATGGTGTATCTTACTCTAAAGCTTTTATCTATCAATTTGAGGCTTAAGAATAGAGAAAATAAATACATATCTTTATTAATTGAGAGTTTAAAACTCACAAATGTTGCTGAATACAATTCCAATCAGCGTTAAGAGCACCGATAAAAACAACAACAAAAAAAAAACACGGAAAAGTGAAATAACTACAACTGTGTCAAAGCAAGACCTCAATGATGAAAAATAATGCATGTTTACTATTAAATTAACAGAAATATGAATACAATATCTTAACACAATTCCTTGGATTCTAATGGGTTGCTTTGCAGCTGGTTTGCACTTTCTTGCTGTCAAGTGAACACACTGTCCACGCCACAGGGGACGACAGTGGAGCTTTGAGTGCGATCTTTTCACTGCATTCTGAAGAGAGATTTGTCAGGCCATACAAGCCTTAACAACTCCAGTATTCACAAACAAAGCACAGCCACATATTCACTTAGTTTATTTTGGTGCATCCTTTAAACAAAATTGCCTGTGTGGAAGAATAAAATACTGACCTCCTGTTGTTAAGACTGCAATATCAATTGATGGAGTAGCCATAGCAACAATAGAACACGTCAAAATTCCAACGTTACAACATCTACTTTTACTAAAGGGGTTTAACACTGTACTACTTTACATAGCCTTTTTAAATCGCGCTATGAACTCATGAATCCCCCTGCGGTTTTTGAAAAGCACTTAGCCCCAAGGATAACTCATCGCTTCAAGTGTTCCCTTGAGCCTACAAGGCTAACCAATGATAACAACCACTGCATGCCACACAAGGCTTCAGTGTAAAAGGATTTGACTCGGTCAGTTCCATGTGATGCTCCTTAAATGATCTTTAATAACTGACTTTATGCTGAGTTTGCATCTCTCGACTGATCAAAGGACAAGGAAACCATAAGCCTAATGGACGTTGTCATGTACAGTAGATGTTGATCTCAGTCTCCACAGTGCCCTAACACGATCGCTCATAACAGGAGAGGTGTTGCAGAACATTTCAGGCTTTTAGAGTGCGATCTCATCAAGATCACAATACATGGTGATAATGACGGGCAAATCCATTGATTCATTCATTCATTAACTTATTCATGCGGCAAGGCACAGCCCTAAAAGTGCTATTAAATTCTGCAGTAAAACTCCTTGCCGCGAAGTAATGATCATTTTAAGACCATCAATTAGTCTTAGCAGAGTGCTCATGAATGAATCCACATAAATTATTATCTTATCTTTGACCTAAATAACTGTTTAATAGCACACCCTAAGAAAAAAAAAAGGAGGCTTGTCTTTTTAGCACCTTGCCACTTTACTGTTAGGACACTAATGCAACAGATCAGACAAACAGAAAAGTAAAATTATGTATAATTACTATCAGACTGATAAAAATAATTCACTCATCAATTGTAAATTACTATAATAAAATGTGGATCTATAATCACGCTATCACTTCAATAAAATAGTCAAATGGTCATACTTATTGAGCATTATTTTCACAGCAACAGATGGTAATGGGCTAATTTAATTTGCATCATTTGCAGTTAATAATTAGCAATTTGGCTCGATAATCTATTCCTGTTCATAAACATGCAATTTAACAGTATGTCGATACATTACTTTTCAACACTCATAATTAATTAATAATAGTTTTCCCTTGAGTGCCTACAATTGAAGCCTTTTGTCGAAACTTGGCAGTAACACATGCTTAGAAAAGGAGGGCAGGAATTGAGAGAGGAAGAGACAAAGGCAAGAAACAAAAGGAAAGACAGCACAGATTTATAACTAGCACAATAACAGCGGTCTAGAGGATCTAGCCCTGTCATGTGTGGCAGAACATTTGCCACCGCTCAGAAGACCTCGTCTGCACAATGAGAGATATGCACGGGTAAGATTCCGGGTAATGATCCAGCAATGCGTTATTATCATAAAACCCGGGCAACCTTTGTCGAGATTGTATAAACACAGACAATCTAGCATATTCCCTTTTAATTGCCTTGCCTTATGTGCAGAGCAGTCAGAAAGGGTGAATAGTGGCAGGGATGAAAAAGCAGGTGGTGGAAGAGAGAGAGGCAGATTTTGTTTCCCTCCAGAGCTACTCTTCAACTGCAGATAATGCCAAGCAAACCTGATGGGGATGAGAGGGAGCTAGAGGAAACAGGAGGCAAAACTTAGTTTTTCTGAAATGGTATCCCTACTTTTCCCTTATTCAACCAATATCTATAGAGACAGAGAGAACGAGAGAGGGATGGAGAGAGGGAGAGAGAAAAGCTAATAAAACTTATGATGCTAAAATAATCAACTGCCATGAGAATATAAAGAAGCAGGAGACTGAATTTCACCACAGCTGTGGTTTAATACAGAAAGAAACCACGCCATTATAGTAAGTCTAACACCAAGCAGAAGAACATTAGCCTCTAGCAAAAAACAAGGATTAGGAGCGTTTTAAGAAACCCGTTAACCGTTTGTCTTTATAGAACAACTTAATGCCACTGCTTGGCTTTTTGAAATGACCCATAAACACAATCTGTTGTTGCTATTGACCCACGGTCAGGGCATGGTTTACCAAACCTGTAAACAACGTTGAATAGGCTCTTAGAGCGAACATCATATGTCTTAGTTACTGCCAATTGCATTACTTTGCACCATTATTTTCTTATTGAGCTGCGTTTTTGATAGTGCATTACTTCAAACTTGCCAAAACACAATACTAAACTTTTAATTGATCATATTTTTTAATCAAATACCCCATAGAGATCAGGAGCCATTCTGAAGCCTGTTTTGACATGGTTGCAGCAGCTTTAAAACAGCTTACCATATCCTAATAATGACAATGTAAGAACAATTTACACATTTAAACGTAACCAATTGAGAATTGTGTTATTAATACCATTCATTACATAAAACCTAGATATTTCCCTCATGAGTTGGTAAAGACAAAAAACAGAGATGGAAGAAAGTAAATAAATTCACTAAATACACTTTAAATGCAAGGGTGTAATGTTCCTTGCTCCCATCTGGTCCCCCCAAACAGGTTAAAACATCAGAAACACTAAAATAAAAGTGATGATAGTCAAGGAACTGATGTCTGCTTTTTTATTTTATTTTGAGCTGCAAAGACATTTAATGGTTTCCTGCAACCATCTGTCAAGTCTCTGGAAAATCTCGTAAATCTCCAAAGTTTTTCTTAACAGTCCCTTATCATTATTATATTCCTCTAATTCAGAGCAGTTTCTACTCCAAAACTGCATTCCTATCTGATGATCACACAAAATACACAAGCAACCAAAACACACAACCAATACCCAAAGCACCTACAACCTCTCCAATTTTCCTTCTCTACCAGGGTCAAACTCTAAACACACAGTTTGCCTGTAGGATGTAAGAGGTTATCATGGACAACCAGGAGATAATGAATGTATCTTTCCCAGTTTGTAACATCACCCGCACACGCAGATAGCATCTCTACACTCTCTGTACCAGCAAACCACCGGACCACCATTACTGTTTGGAGCAATCTAAACTCCAACAGATTTTGATTTCTCTCCAAGTGACTTGCTGTGTTGTGCTCTCTCGCTCACATCAACTGGAAAACCCATTTTGCAGGGCCTCAGCCTGGCCAATTTCTATCTGTCACAGGTAGCGGGGAATTGACTCTGCGACATGTAGCATATCACTTTAAAGCGACAGTAAAACGGGAAATCACTTTGTGCCAGCCACATGCTCTTGTCACCTTCCATAAGAACTTTGTTCAGTCAGAGGGAAAAGTCCTTAAAGCTAAACGGTTTGTTGGGGAAAGATAGCAAATCAGTGCCGAGTCCTGTCTCCTTGCACCCACTCAGGACACAGAGCAAGGAGCGAGTGAGTCTCAGATTAGGCTACTTCAAATTGACAAACATATTCGATACGTGAACTGACAAATGCAGATGCACTCTTATTCATGCTGGCATTAACCTAATGTTTAACTGAAACTTATATCACAAAAAAGTCAAAACATGTACATTCACACAGCACACAAACATCCTTGTACACACACTAACAAAGGTGTTTAGCAGCTGCATGGCCGCCCTCAAACCTACACACACACTGAGAATAAACAACTCACACGTACAGGGAAACTCACACTCATACAGTCACACACACATATAGAAGAATTGCATCTACTGTAATAAGCTGAGCCATCAGGTCAGACTGGGGAGTTTGACTGTTCGGATTCATGTTTACTCATCTAAGATAACCGGAGATGCACTTTAAAGTTTCTATAGCTACACAACCAATGACAGATGATCCAATTTGAACTTGAGAAATGACACGGACAAGACGGTGGATTTTTTAAAGCCAAAAGCAACGACAGCCTTTCAAGCATGACCTAAAGCTGGCGAGGTGATTTTGATTATTGGCTTGTCAAAGTAGATTTGAAGACGAATGAAGTTTCAAATGTGACTGCACAAAGGTGGAAACCAAACTGTAAACCCTGAAGTATTGTAAAGCATAAGCTCAGTTGTTTTTTGTTTTTGACAGTTTCAAAAATGCAAAAATTGACATGTTTGCTTCTGTTATCTTCAGTTGCTATGACTACACAGTTTAAAGATCTAAAACAAACAAACAATCCCAACATGAACTGGTACATTATTTCCGACACACAGTTTAGGTCCATTAATGTATCTATGTGCTAGTTATGATTGCATAGGCATGCTGTTTTAAAATTAATGTTGGGAAAAGAAATTAAAGTGCAATAAAAACTCAGTGATAAAGAGCTGAATTTACAGCGTGCTGTTGATGGATTATGAAAGGACTGTTCATTTTGTTGTGTAAACTCGTAAGTTTATGCATTGGATGTTTTATAGGCCTTAATTACAGCCAGGGACAGAAATGTGTTGGTGTGAGAATGTGTGTGCATGAGGGACAGAGAGACAGAAACAAATGGTAAAGGGGAGGAAGCCGGATTACAGAGGCGGTGCTAAAGTGGGACATGATGAGTGTTTATACATTTTATTAGCATGTAAAATGTGACCTGCATATGTTTCAGTAGCTCTTATGTTTGGGTTTATTGGTACGTTTATGCGCAAATTGTGATAACTCTGCAGTGCTGGATGCTAATCTGCATTGAAGTGAAGGGACCGAGAGATTTAAGATATCCTCGTAATTTAAAATGTCTGTGATGTATCTGATACGTAGAGGTTCTAACTCTTTCTCTAAGTGTTTCTGTAAGTTTGTGTGTGTGTCTTTGTGTGTGTGTAAGTCGTTAATCATGAGGACAGTGCTCTGCTTCAACTTCAGCTCAAACTGACTGGAACAAAGACTTGACTCCAGAAATAAAACACTGTTACTTTTATCATGAGCACTACGAGCTGTTACATTATAGATCTTTACGCATGCAATTATTCTGAGAGGATTGGAGAGCGATGAAAGCAGAGCGCGCCATAGGTGAGGTGTATCGTTTTAAAGAAAAACACCTTGAAGATCAAGTGGATCTCTCTTAGAAGTCACTTCACTTAACCCTTTTGATTTATGAGGCTTGTTCTTGAGTCAGTTTTCTGGTAATTCCGTAAAAGGGATGGAACACGTCTTTTTTATGCCCTAAACTCATTTTGTTAGCTTGTGTTTTGTTAGAATCAAATCTCAAGATAGATAGAATGGGAGGATGAAACCCTCTTTATTAGTCACATACATGCACACAGCAGAGCACACACAGTGAAATTGGTCCTCTGCATTTAACCCATCCTAGTACTAGGAGCAGTGGGCAGCTATCGTGCAGCGCCCGGGGAGCAATGGGGAGGGGGAGGTGTCCGGTGCCTTGCTCAAGGGCACCACAGCAGGGCCTAGGAGGTGAACTGGGACCTCTCCAAGTAGCAGTCCACCTTCCATATTTCAAGTCTGTTTGGGGACTTGAACCGGCAACCCTACGATTCCCAGTCCAAGCCCCTACTGACTGAGCCACTGCTGGACAGGTCTCTGCATTTGACCCATCCTAGTGTTAGGAGCAGTGGGCTGCCATTATGTACGGCGCCCAGGGAGCAGTGTAGAGAACGGTGCCTTGCTCAGGGACACCACGGTAACAACTTGGTCTTTCGGGGACTTGAACTTGTGACCTTCCAGTTCCCAGGCCAAGCCCCTATGGACTTTGCCACCACCGCCCTAAACAGTTAAATATAATCAACTTGGGTACCACCAATTTTTCAGTTAAATCTTTCTTACAGTTGTTTAAGCTAATACTATATACTAACATGTTGCTTTGGGTAGAGACGTACTTTGACTTTTCAAAGAGTGCATGCATTATGAAAGTATACACCTTTTCGAGTAGTTTAAAAATCCTCAATGGCTTTCTTCTGTTTCCCAGTAAGTCATGTGACAGTGAGGCAGTATGCACAATACCATGAACCTGACACTGTAGCAGCTAAATTGAATTTGGCCACCATTCAAGTAAATACACTTCTCTTCCACTCTGCCATGTCAATGTATTCTGTGACTAAAGACTTTGTCTCTGCTGATCTGCTTATCACCACCCAATGATATCCTATTTGCTCAGTGCTTGATACATTTTTTCATGTGCTTCAGTTCAGAGTGTTTACATCACATCCATCCAACACAGAAGAACCCGCCGCAGATGAATACAACATACAAGCTTGTAGCATAAAGACCACAAACAAGCTGCGTTGCTGTGTTTATAAAGAGGTTACCAGGGGTTCTGCCACTGGCTGACTTGATGTTGCATCTGACTGCCTCGTTGAAAAGTATTTTTTTCCGAATAGAAACAGGACCTAAGATACAAGGTCAGAACATCAATCCCTTTATCTGGCAGAGCTTGTAGTTTTGGACTCAATAAACGGTTTACACAGATCAACTCAAACACTCTCGGAAAATAAATCCAAAGGGAATTCTCTGCAGTGGTTGTTGGCAGAAAGCTAATGGCCAGAATCAGATCGCTCAGGTCAGAAATACATCCAACACTGTAGGAAATAGTTGACGACAGACAGCAAAGAGGGCACATTCTTTGACCTGGTCTGGCAGCTTAGCAACTTAATAAATGAAACAGCATAAGTACATAAAAAAATGTAAGCCATGTTTCATGTATCACTCTGACTTTCAGTCTAATAAATGTTAGAATCATAAAGCAGAGCTTTATTGATGTATATATATATATATATATATACATATATATTTTATTGTATTTCATTTATTTTTCCAAATGAACCTGGGGGGAGAGCATACTGCAGCCAAAGACATAGCACTTAAACAAATACGTCATCAAAGTATTGGCTTCTCAAAACAGCTGGACTCTATGCTATCAGGAAATGCCTTGGGCTGTTGGACTCCTTTCCCTGTCCTCTCTGGCAGCGAAGAGAATGGCATCCAGGCTTGCTTTATTTTTTTTGTTCAGGATATCTATTTTTCTCTTTCCTACAGTACATGAAGCACCTGAGCACTTCAAAGTGAGCAACGGTCAACCTCTACTGTTTCCCTCTTCACTGTTACAAAAATACACAAAGCCCACAGAACAGAAAGCAAGTTCAAGTTACTCCCTGCCAATGATAACACATATATTGTTGATTTATATAAGAACATGTACTTAACTTGTAACTCACAATGTTTAAATTGAATATAAGGAAACAATTGAGATTGGCATTTTTTTGCAAATTGCAGTGAATTGTTAATGCTTATTTTCAAAATAACCAATACACTTTTCAATATCACAATAACATGTTGTTCCACTGCTAGCATTTCCTACAGTTATTCTGCCCTAACTTCATCAAGACCGACTTACAGAGACATACAGCAGTACATTAGAAGTCACTTTAGGTAACAAGGGGTCAAAAAACAATAGGATATGTGTTTGGATCACAAAGAGACACAAGAACAGGACAGGAAAGCTGTGCGAGCCACAATATAATCTAAGCTGGCAAAGCCTTTTTGCATAAAACCACATGTTACATATGTTTAACGTATTGTACACACATAGTTGGCTGCATTTAAGATTATTTATGATAGCACCATAATTCTAACTGGATGTTATCTTTGATTAAGGAAAAATCTGTCATGAATGCATTGAAACATCACTAGAACAACCAAGGTGGATCAGTACTGATTTATTTTTTATATTAAGGAATAAATACATTTTATTTGCCTGCCCATATGCTTCACAAGACAAAGTGACACAAGAACAGAGGAGAGACAGTATGTTTTGACATGATATCTAAACTCAGACTGACAGAATAGGGGTAACCTCTTTCCTGTAAACTCTCTGTACTTCATCTGACTTTGAATAACACCTCCTACCATCAATGACAAAACAGTACTGGCACCAAAAACACAAGTTTCTCTTTTTATAAGATGTATGAAATGAGGCAAAATTAGTTGAGAAATCAAATGGTGCATCCAGTTGTGTCTTGCTATCACCAATAGAGTGGGCTAGTTGAGATGACATCTTTAGTGCTCATGCCGCTTTGCTGCTACATATGCATCTTTCACCGTGCGCAGATTATGGCTGTGATTCATCTTTTGCATCAATTTTGGCTGCCATTAAAACATGCTGTTCTTGGTCTTGGCAGTAAAATCAAATGTTTTTGTCCTTAAGTTTGAAGTGTATCTGACTTATTCATTCAATTTCTCTCTGACCGTAATGCTAACAGACTTTATTCAGACATGTCTTTTTCTTATAAAAGTAAGCTTTGATCGTGAGGTCACTGTTTAAAAAAACAACAACTGCTAAATGGTGAACTTTTGAAGTGAAAACAAACTCCTCTCTATAAACAACTGTCATCACCTAGCGGGAAATCCACTTTTTAAAGCTCAGAGTCCTGGTTTTATCTTGCCATGAAGAAAGAGGAAGGTTTCAGATGCAACGAGATATTTATGAACTTTTCTTTGCTTACTGATTTATTTATATCTGAATCTGTCCTCTAGATCATCCTTTTTTTTGTCTTTATAATCCTTGATTGTTCCCATATCTTACATTTTGATTTAGCCAGTTCACCAACATGGTCAACAACCTCAGCAGCAACAGTGACTGTGTTATTCTTATTAAACCGTTATACCTAAATTTGCTTCAAAAAAAGTCATAGAAAAACACATGCCTTTTATTACGAGTTTTCCTCAGTCCTCAGTAATGTCAACACCAACAAAGGATGGTATGCTTCCTGCCTTTTTTTTCTATCAAACGTCATTGTAATTGCACCAGATAGTCTGGAAGTGACATCATTTTTGTTCAGATATCCATGGGAATAAGAATAATTGAGTATAGTGGGGACTTTCCCTGTAAAAACTGGAGTCAAAGAAAGATCTTCAAACTAACAGCTGCTCAAATAAATTCCACTAACATCAAGACAAGCCAAAGAGTGAGTATGAGCAACTTGAAGACTTTCATTTTAAGCGTTGATCCTCAATCAATATAGTGCTCAAGATGTCCTCTGATGTGACACTGGATGTGTAGGTTGAGCTTTGATGTTGTCTGCCAGCCTGGGTTTTGGCTGTGTGACACCCTGCCAGGGCTCACTGGGGGGTCTGAAACATGGTTATGTCTGTCTTGGACACCGACTGATAGATGTAATCTCTTATCAAGCACACTGTCAGTTGGTTTCCTCATTAAAAGAAAATTCATCTAAAGTCAATCTGGACAGGTTTTGTCTCCTCAAAAAGGGTCAGTTGTAAAAAAAAAGATATATCTTGGAGACTACAATCACCAGTTCTGGCACACTCTCTCATAATGATATTTGATAGAGAAAGGTCTTCAGCACGGTTTATAGAGATGTGTGATGTGACTAGTAATACATGTATTTCACAAATGGACTTTAAACCATTTTTTTTCAGCTCAACCTAAAATTACTGAATGGAATAAAATAGTGATAGAAACCACCCGTGCTGCGTGTAATGTGAAGAGTACGGGAGTGGATATCAGAAGGGTGGATAGGCACATCAAATGTTTGTCACTCACACTAACAGTTATCACTGACATTTTATACCATCTAAACATGACCATCATGTTCTCCTTCCTTAAAACAAGTGGTTTATAACCTTAAAGACAATCCACATTCTCTATTAACAATGGATCCAATGACTGTGTAGACTCTGAAGGACGTTGTGTGTTGTTTGACCAAAAGTCACCAAACCACTGTTTTCAGCAGCTCTATTGAGGCATTGTTTTGGTTGCAGGGCTCATGACTTTAGTTAGCATCTGGTTACCATAATTGAGCATTTAGCCACTAAGGTCCAAAATACAGTCTTTTTCTCAGGAGTTAGAGATCAAACCAAAGCTAAGGAAGTGAATACTGAACTTGCATTCACAAAAAGGCAAGAAACTAGGCTTCAAACTAATGCTAAAGTTGTCTGCCGGATATAAAGTGATAACATTGATAACAGTCACTGTAGTGTTTACAAGTTAGGTCACTAAATAAATATTTGACTTAATTGTTGCAGCCACCTGCTGATAATTTAGGAATATTTGTAAAACATTATTGAAATTAATGTGATGTTCTGCTTAAAACAGATATGAGCTTTAAAGATCAATTTTATCTAACTCACAATGACATTAATTCATACAAAATCCCCCCCAAAAAAACAGTTGCTGCAGGAAATTATGCACCCTACACTATCAATTAAGAAGACATTTTGGTGGCTTTGTCCTCAATATAAATAGTCCATATAACTGCTTCCTCTTCTTTACTCTTGGATCTTTAAAACTGTGTCTTTCAAAATGGTCATTTGGATTTGAACTGTTTACTAGTTCCTGCAGTGCAGCTTTCTCTGTGATAAGCCAACGCTTGTTGTGCTGTGGTGAATTCAGGTACTGTTTATACCTCAAAGTTGCTGCCTGCCTAATGTTAGTTTTATAAGTTTGATTATCTGACAGCATACAGTGTAGCTCATGAATACAATTTTCCACACACACACAGCTGCGTTTCAACAGAGAGCAAGAGTAACCCATGTTCAGACTTTTAGCTTAATCACAAGCAGATACAATATTTGCCTTGGGACAAGGATCCAAATCAAAACTGCTAAATTCTGACCACAGTTAAAATGTGCTGTTGCTCACGAAATAATTGAGCAATAAAGTAGAGGTCATCACCTCACCAAAAGGCACACTTCATAGACTTTAATGAACCAATAACATTCAATTTATGTGCTGTTACAAAAGCCACCGTAAAATGAATTGATACACTGAGTCACATCCTAATCCGGCATATTAAATAATTCAATATAAATTAACCCCAAACCTGGCAAAAATGTCTCAGTAAGTTAGAGGAAATCTTTGATCAAACCCATTCCTGTGACCAACAGACTTTAGCTCATAGGATAGTATTCTTGAGTTTGTGTTCTTTCATTTGTGGGAGAACGGAGGATAAAGGGGCATAGAAAGGCAGCACATGTCTTTACATCGACTTGCAGCCCGACAATGTAATTACAAAGCACAATGTTCTTCCATGGAGAGGAAGTGGTGGAAAGGGAGACAGGTGTTAGCAGCATGGCAATTATCCCTCAGCTACCTCTCTAAGGTAAGTGACACGGACGGCATTTCTCAGTACTCGGGGGCCATTCCCTGACGTTTGAACTAGTTTGAGTTCTGATGCCGCTGTCAGCTCTCCATACAGGGATTCTACCCTCCGTTCACAAACTGAATTGCTAATATCAGTGCGGTAGGTGTGTCTGCATATCTATGAGCGTTAGTGTACGAGCAGCATCTTTGGAGTCAAGGAAAGGAGGGCTTTTGTCCACAGCTTGTTACCCAGAGTGCACAGCAGCTAGACATATCTGGCATTCAGGTACTCGACTAATGAAGTGTGTGTGTGTGTGAGCTGGTGTGCAGAGTGTGCCGCTGAGGTATCACATTTAATAGCACTTTCACAAACCACTGGATTGGAAAGTATTTACAGACACTCAGGCACACAAGTCTGTTCAAATGCTCATAAATTAAGGCCAGTCATAGTAATGTAAGGGCTGCATAATAAAAGTACTTTTCCAGAGTTTATTGTCACTTAATTCTCAATGTAATTATATCAATGTGTTCCCCCAAAAAATGTTTTCATGTTTTATTAGTCGCATCTGTCTAACGATAACAAAGATGTTGACAAATGACTGTTATTGCAAATGCCATATTACCCTACAAAACACCCACATCATTTCAAAGGACACTCAATTATTGGAGCTGCTTCCTGGAATAGATGACAGCAAAATTTTCATGCGGTATTATGATTGCACCATAGTTACCTCACCACATTATTTTTATATCATATTTATTCTCTCGTCAAACCCACACTAGACAGCCTATTCTCAGTTGCCAATGGTAAGGTAGAAACCTGTTTATCCAATACCGGGAAAAATGCAGCTTTTGGCCAAAAAAAGGAAATGAAAACGTTTTATTTTTCCTTAAAGTAGCTTCCGGACAGAAATTACATCTCTTAATGCCTTAGAAGGAGACTTCCAGGGGCTATGAGAGGCGTGCGGCCTCACCTGTAATAAACTTAATTGGCACAAAGTGATGTTTACGTTTTCCTGTCAGGTTTCACACGTGGGAAGGAAGTTAGGTTCAGTGGTCTCCAAAATGAATGAGTCGCCCAAGGCCTGCTCCTGGATAGCGGTGATCTCGCGCTCACTGGCCCCACCGAGACAAATCTGAGTAGTTGTGCACACCGGTGTGTCTGCGTGTTGCTGTGATGTGTTTTAGCGCTCCAGGGCTTGTTATTTTTTCAGCGCAAACAGGTACTTGAGAAAGTCAGGATGTTTCCCAAAAGCACTCCGAATATAAATGCATGTCGGGAAATCATTAAAAAGGAAGTGTTGACAAGTATACCATATGCCTTATGGGGCGGCAGGGGGCTTGTTTGTACAAGGAAGACGAGCTCTAATTTGATGGAACACTTTTAATGAAAATCTCGCTGCTGGATGTTGACGAGGGAAGTGATCAGAGGTCTCTAAGAATGGATTGATCCTTCTATGTATCGATGGATGAACAAATAGATTGGTAGAGTAACATGTGTCTGAGTGAATGACGGACAGACACATACTCCAGGGGATGATGATTGATGGATATTTTTCCTACGTTATATTTGTTGTGTTATATCTGGAGGTGTACTGACAGGCTGTGCTGCATCTTTGCGTCTGTACACCTGGCATACGTGCTGCGCCGACAGCTGTTCATTCACCCATCATCTGCATCTGACAAAAGATATACGAGCAAAAGCTAACCCCACAAATGACTATAAATTAAACTGAGTTACAAGCCAGTTAAGATGAACGTTTTTGCTTGGCTCATATCTATTGTGGCAGATTATGTTGCTGACAACACAGACGCAACAGGTGTTTCGGAAAAAATGAGGTTTATGTGTATTTGTTCGTCTGATATTTTAACGCCTCCACAGTGCTTGATCGTAATGCCCAATTGAGTGTGAATGTCAAAGATTTGAGTCCAAATAGAGACAGCACTGAGCACATCATAATATAAACACAGTACATAAATATGCATACATTTCTTATTTATTGACACAACAGCTGGAAGGATATTGGCACTAAAAACAGGCAAGCAGTGCAAAGCCATAGGCATACCCGCAGGATGCTTAGCTCTGCAAAAGTCTACTAACTAGACTATATAGGTAGCAGGATGTGTGTGTGTGTGTGTGTGTGTGTGTGTGTGTGTGTGTGTGTGTGTGTGTGTGTGTGTGTGTGTGTGTGTGTGTGTGTGTGTGTGTGTGTGTGTGTGTGTGTGTGTTCTCTTCTGATGAGTGTTTCCCCACAGGACTTGTTAGGGATTGCTTTCTTATCCTGGCATCTGGGAGCACCCGGCCAGTCTCCCTGTGGCCTTTAAAGCCAGCCATCTCTTTCTCTCTCCCATTGGACCGGCACCTTGTTTGTTTACTTGGTTCCGGCCATGCTCTTATTATAATTTCTACATCTTATAACATTCTCAACTCATTACAGTGACACACATCGATCAGCTGAAATACTGACGATACTGGTAAACACCTCCTTATATTAAAGTATGTTTTAAGTAATGTAAAATCTGTAATAATAAAATGGCACCATTGTAATGTAATCCTGTCCATCCCTCATTTTATGTTTCGGTTCATGAACCAGGTCATATCCCTATATCATTCAACACATTCTTATTCCTTTTCCAAACCTGTTTGTAAATGGAGAGCACTTAAGTAGTGTTCTTCTATGTTGAAAAGCTTCTTTGTTTTGTCCAAGGACACTTGTGTGCACAAGAGGAACCTGGTGTGTGAAATGGAGTTCCTATTTAGGTCCTGTTCACATAACCAACTGCATGGAAATTGATGAAAAGTGAGGGAGTTACGGCTATCAAACAAATTGTCTTACTTTGTACAGGGTTTAAAGATTAGTGTTGTTCCAATAGATTGAAGTAAACTCTGAACAAAGATAATTAAAATGAAAGGGGAAATCCAGTTTGTTAACAAGACAGCAACAACAACAAAAAAAACACCATAAACTATAATAGGTTGAGTTTAGTGTTGTGCCGGTAATTTGTAGAGCTGTTAAGTATCCATTAATGCCCGTACAAATCATATTTAAAAGTAATTTCATTGCACATAAGCCTGGATATAAAAAATAAATAAATAAATAAAAGAGAGGAGAGGAGTAAAGCAAAGGCGAACCACCATCATTTTATAGCTTTTAAAACCACCTCTCCAAAGGTACAGCTAACTACTGTGTATGCTGGCAGTTTTTCATTATGAGGGGCTGTGCGAATTGCCGATTGTGTAAAGCTCTCCCAATATTAAAATGACTATAAACAAACAGTTTCTCGAGTTTATGGTCCTGGGTATTCAGCACAATACCATATACTTACAAATATACTGTTGTGATTTGGCAGGAAATCTAAGAAACTACTCCCTGTTGATGGCTGAAATGCACTTTTGCCGCCAATTCATATCAATTAAAGATAATTGCAGTAAAAAGGAAGGAGTAAGTACTCTCTTTTGGTCCTACACGATTCCTCCTTACAAGACTCACTATCACTAGTCATCTTGACTGCTGTCTTGATTGCTGTCTTCGCTTAAGTATCTGAATTGCGTCAATTGCTCTTTTCATTTTTACATCCAGTTCAAATGTTCATGATATTCTGGCACGTAATAATAAAAAAGTATTGATACTTTGAACATGTGGATGTGTGGTTACAGCTTTGCTTTCATCAAAAATAAAACCGAGTAAGCGATGCTGACTGGTACAGATTAAATGTCAACTGTGGATAGCACGGCTTCAAGTATGCATATGAGGATGTTTTAACAATGTTAAAACTCTCTGACAGAGTGTAAATCTCTCTATCGTTCCCCATTGCCGTCTTTATCATGGCTTTCCCCCCACTCGTCCCTCTCCTCCCAATAATCCCCCTTCTCTTTCTCTTCCTATCACTCCTCTTTTTTGTCTTAATCATCCCTCTTCTCTGGTGAATTACTCATTCCTTCCCTTTCCTCCGGCTCCCTCCTCCCCTCGTTGTGATGTTGGGGCTGTAGCCTGTGGACCCATCGGAATAAACACAACACCCTTCTATCTATCTTGCCACAGGCCATCCCTTATCCCCATTAGACAGGACTTATGTGAAAGATGCTGCCAACAAACTAATGTTCCGCCCGCCTACGGACACAAAAACACATTTGCATGGACATATGTGCATGCATTCACAGAAAAATGATAATAAAAGCACAAGTGAATATTTAACTTTTTCACAACCTGACTAAGGACAAGCTAAATAATTTAAATAATTTATGAACTAATTTTATAAACATGATTCAGCCGATAATCTAGCTGTGCTCTAATTTAGTTTTCCTAATATGGTTTTTGCATTGTGCGTTGGTCTTTAATGAGCCAGGAGTATTAGTTATAATTTTGAATTCAATTTGAGGGTTCAATGAGCCGTGGTTAAATCCAAAGAGAGGAAATTTTAATGAGTGTTTGTATTGTTATGAAAATACTATTATCAAGTTTAACTCTGATACTGGTCTGCTGAGCATGCATTTAAAGAGCAAATAGTCCCATTATTATTGTTTTTGCTGACTTCCAACTTGCTGGTACCTTAATAAAAAAAGTACTGGACAAATATAGTCGTTATTTCTCACAGAGCAAGCTTGGAAGGACTGGCACATGAACTGGCCTAGACAATCAAGCATCTAACATGAGTCTCTCATATTGTATTGTTTGCCATTGGCTCTGAATTTGAAATCAATCACACTTTATTCTTAGCAGGCTATTTTTGAACAAACAGTGTTGGGGACTTTCTTTGGAGGGGGAAAATGTCTCTCTTCCTCTCTCTCACCCTCACAAACACACAGAAACTGACAAGAGATTAAAGTATTAAGGGTTTTCATTGTCGAGTGCCAGGCTTAGAACATGATGACCCCGTTTGTTCTCAAAATACGCCAACGAAAACGTAGATGAATAGGAATAGAATAACCACCCTTGTTTGCGTCCGCTTCTGATGCCCTAACACTTATTTGTCTCTCCACACCACCCAGCTACACAGCAACCCCAACGCCAGGCCAGAATGTCTATATTGGAGAATAGATTTGTAACAGTTAGGTAAAAGACAAAGTAACGACATATAAACTGCTTGATGTGAGATAAGGGTTAGACAACTCCAGATCTGGTCCCGGCATTAAGGTCTGATATGATACAGCACATCCTTATTCTGCCTCATTCTGCCTCATTCTGCCCATGTTATCCCTGATGCATTTAAATCAATTTGTTGCAAGGAGATGAGAGATTTCTTTCATCCACTGGCCTCTCTCCTCTGCCCAGTGCTCAATTAAACCAAAGGTGTGAGGTGCATGCTCTTTTTGCTTCAGAGAACAATTCATGTGCATCATAAAGAAAAGGAAGCCCTCCTCAGGGGTGACTGGAGCCTGTGAGGACAAGAGGAGGAAGTGATGGGGGGGGGTGAAGAAGTGACTGTTTCAATGTCAATCTGTCACTCAGCCTTCAGGCAGGGTAAACGGTGGAGGATAAAGGGAGATAGAAAGGTGTAACAGTCAAGAAAAAGTACAAAGCAAAGTGCTAGCAGATCAAACTTTAAAGGAAGGAGAGGTAGATGAATAAAGACTGTGGACAAGAAATAAGTTTAATGAAAGGCAACAAACAAGGCAACTAACAATGGAAGGCTTTGATTACAAAAGATTGTATGTAGGGGTTCAAATATTTATGACACAAATCAGCACAGATGGAAGGAAGCAGAGAACAGATCTCCTGTTGTTGGTGATCAAGTGAAAACGCCCAGAAACAGTGGTGGGCTAAATGCTGGACAGATCTGTGCATGGGCTGATTGTGCAACTTCCAAGCAATCATTTTACTTTTCTATGAGGGCCAAATGTCCATCGCCCCTTTGCAGGCATTAGTGTACCAACAGTGCTACGGTATGATTACATACACAATCAAAAGTTTTTCCCAAACACTTTTTAAATAGACGTTTTGAATAAATAAACTGTTCGCCATTTAGAACATTGCAGTATATTTTCAGCAAAGAGATGGAAACTGTGTTCTGGTAAAAGGCATTATGAGATGGCCACTTGCCACAATAGATACACATAACCCCCATGCGTTGATTACTGAGCAGATCTAATAAGTCAGCGAAAAGCTAGGGCAGGAAGCAATTAGGCTTAATGCTCTAAATGTTGACTATTGATAAAGTAGTTTCACGAAACAGACATTTCTAATGATGCGGAGAGAGAGAAGGTAAGAGGACTGAATGCAGTGACCTCCTCTCTCCCCCTCTGTCATTTCAGAGGTCTGCTATGCCAATACTTGAATAAATATGAGTTTATTTTCTATTTAATATCAAATTCCATCTGGTGTCACTATATTATTCTAACTCACAAACCCCAAAAAACTCATATTCAACAAACATATACATTTGACACCAAAGGCAAGAACTGGAATAGATTGTTCTCATTAATATATCTACATATCTTGAAACAATGTGGGTGATGCACATTTTCACTGGATTGAGTTAGGTAAACAATTCTCTATTCCATATATATATTCCAGACGCAAACATGAATATAAAACTAATACTTTCCTCTGCATTTCACACTCTTTCTAAACCCGAGCCTTTGTTTAGTGAGTTGATTTTGAGTCAAATTACTGAGAAAGGCATAAAGGACTGGGGGCAAGCGGTGAAACAAAGTTGTCCACATTTGGGACAATCATGTTTCCATTTTCTTTTGATATGCTAAGTCTATTATGGCAAAATGCTTTTGGGGACTTAGCTCTATTTGACTTTTGATTTGGCATTTAATACATCTGATAGAGGAAAATGTATTTCAGCTTCTCTGGACTACCTGACATGCCCTCTTTTATTCAGCTAATTCCGGGTCATTTTCTTTTAATATTCTTTGAATGAATTTGAATTTACATTATTATTATTCATACAAACCATGACTAACTGTGTTTTTCAAGCCTCCTTCTTACAAAAAAAAAATTACTCTTTGTTTGGTAGTGGTAATTCCCTTGCCATGATCATTGATTTTAGGCTTCCACGTAAGTGCCCTTTGTGACACAGGCTGGACCAGAGTGCTTAACATTAAATGCCACAAATTCAAGGATTAGTGTGTAGGGCGAGGACTGAGACGGGTTGGGACCTGCAGTTCAGGATCATATTGAGTACAGCTGTTTGAATGAAATATTAAATAGCTAAACAGGCAAGCCTCAGTTGGAAAAACTTAATGTCAGACCACCTTGCACCAATCAAGTTACAGCAAAACTCGTTTCAAAGTATTTTAAATAGGTAGTATCTTACATAACATTCGTTGTTAAATATTTAAAGATGTTCAGAGAAAAGCCATGGATTAGACGCAAAGTTTTCATACCATTATGAAGGAAAACATATCAAGTAAATGAGTTTATGATTGGCCTGAGGTTGTAAATTGAAAGGGTCTGATGCGTAATTCCTTTTGCTTTCGTTACTTCACAGATAATTTGGATTTTTTGAGACACAGTTACAAATATATCTCACATCCCAATAAACCATCAATGATGCTTCAATCCTTCCATTTTATCGGCCTAAATGATCAAACGTGTACCATGATATTTGTAGGATAAATGACTGCTTCATGTTGGGTGGTTCTTTGATCTAAATAAAACTGGATTTGCCTCAAGGATAATATACAGCCGTATAATAATAAAGATGTTGGCAGCAAACTAATTCACATTGACTTATTTTCGAAATACTGTTTGAAATAATTGTTCACTACTTTATGTATAGGCCAATTCCATTTTCACATGGCAGGCAAACTGAGTAAGAGTAGGCTATGGTCCTTGGTATTGTGCAGCTACTAAAACTCCCAACGATGTCGGTTTGTTTACCCCCACAATGAAACCATATTCTTAGCTGCAGCGCTTTCTGCTTTATATTCACAACCCAATGCAGGCTCAAGGCGCTTTTAAAGGTGACATCTTCAAAGAGAAAATCTCTCACACATATTCCAGCACCGCTAAATGGCACAGAAAACGTGCCTTCTCCTTTGCATACCTTATGACACTGAATGGCAGGAGTAAGTTTTCATTTAACTTTAAGGTTGTTGTTTCAAAAGAAATGTTACAATGGCAAGTTGACTGGAAATAAAGAAAACATTTTGGGAAAGAAATAAAATTAGTGTGATTCCATCAAATTGACAGTTTTGTCAAAACACTAAAGAATAAAAGTTTGTTTATTTCTTTGTTATTATGCCTTTGAGGTTATACATCCATTGAGTGCCTGGAAACTGGTACCTGTTTGCTCTACAGTGTTCAAATCAAAGCATGAGGATCAGGGTGCCCTGCGGTAAATGTGCATCCAATGACAAGCATCAAGCCTCCGTGCATTGCTGAGTTAATTGAAGACATAAATTAAGTCGTGAAAATCACAGCACAGGTTTCCAGCAGATGCAAACTTCCTTCCTTTCTCTACCGCTCAACCCAGCGGCATGTTTTTGTGTGTGTGTGTGTGTTTGTCAGCACTCGCAGCAAGCTCACATTATTAAGTGATGGTGGGATGGAGGGCACGTCAGCTAGGCGATGGAAAACAGCTGTTCAATTTCACACTTCCTCTCTCACCGTCTCTCTATCTACACTCCCTTTACGTCCCTGCTCCCTGGCAACTGCCCTCCAACGCCATATCTGTCCAAACCTTATGCCCTCTCAGCCTCTCCCCCCGGTGAATATACAATGACACACTCTCACACGGCAGCCTCTTAGGTCTCTCAAACAGACTAGGGAGACACACAAACACTATGCACACACACACACACACACACACAAACGGACAAATACAGCTTGTTCTGACCCGGACCACTGGGCTGAGTCAACATTTCAATTATTTATCACAACTCTCCAACAACACACAGGGGCTGTCCAGCAGAGGGATTGAGAGAGTGTTAGCCACAATAACAACAGTGATGAGTTCTTGTTACCTGGTTCAGCGTTTTTCAGCTAATACAACAAATTGCCCATCCAATACCATAGGGCTGAAAACCATTGCTGGTACTCATTCAGCAGAGCTCTTTCCCCTCCTTTTCCATGTTCCTTGTCTCCTTCTATTTTTTTCTATCACACACACACACACACACACACACACACACACACACACACACACACACACACACACACACACACACACACACACACACACACACACACACACACACACACACACACACACACACACACACACACACACACACACACAGGCACTGCACGATAGCTGCCCACTGCTCCTAGTACTAGGATGGGTTAAATGCAGAGGACCAATTTCACTGTGTTTGCTCTGCTGTGTGCATGTATGTGACTAATAAAGAGGGTTTCATCCTCCGAATCTATCTACACACACACACACACACACACACACACACACACACACACACACACACACTGAGTTTATCCTAAGCACACCTATTCTGCAGACACAAAAAGGAATATCGCTAAATCAAGTTCGGGTGAGGAACACAGGCCACATATGCTTCCACGGGAAACACTTGTTTGACCTAAATTCACATTACCTCATATTTAATAAAGAAATGAACAAATATAATATCTATGTGACAAAACAAAAAAGTAATGTTCAGTTGATAACTGTTCACAATGTCATTAACAACTTACCCAGATCAGTGGCTGTTAGAAAATGCTATCAAGTTTACCTGTCCCTCCACCTGTAGGTATGTTGACATCTATGTGACACATTCCCACATTGACTGCCCTGATACGAATCATTAATATGTTTTGAGAACCATACTTCATGTTAAAGCACTGTCCTCAGGTGGTGGTATTCATCAGGTGCAAAATCGTGATTTATGACAAATCGTGGAGTGAGGAAGCTTCGCTGAACACAACTTGGAACCCTAAAGTAAACCTTAAAGAAAAAAAGATTAAGGATATTATTACAAAAAGTTATCAAAAAAGCCCAAAATCAACTCTTCGCTTACTCTTGAACACAAATACACTCTCACTAAACCTAACTGCTGTTTCCTGTGCCTAGATCATGGTATTTTCTTATCTTAAGATGCACAAAAAAGCAGAGCAACACACACAGCGGCTGTTACCAGGAACCTCATTTACCTCCACTTGACCTGCCTTCAATTGATACTCTGTGCGACTGATGCAACAGATAAGCAACATCACAAGCACATTGACACCCAGGCCTCAGCTAAATTGTCTCCATTTAAATGGATTAAAAAAGGTTTTTGCCCCAGAGGCAGCACATCTAACCTGCTTTGAGGAAAGGCAGTGTGAGGGAAAGAAAGGAAAAAAGGGAGGTAGAGATATATAGAAAGACTAACTGACGTGTATTGCTCATCTCTAACATCATAATGTATTCATTTTAGCTGTGAGAAAAAAGCCTGGCTCCAAGAAATGAGCTCAGATTCCATGTCCAATTTCCAGCTTGCCTTTAGAAAAATGAGGAGTGCATGGCTGTTGAGAGTGATCAGACGCCCTGCTCGCGCCCGACAGACCAACTGAATGAGGCTCCATTCAGTCTTGGCTGAAAAATCTCATTATGCATTACACATCATGAAGAGTTTGAGGTTATTGATTGGACTATTACAGAGGCACCAGCTTTGTCCATTAGGCAGTCCCAAAGAAAAACATCCAAGGATTTCAAGTTTACTTTACAGCAATAATAAGGTCTGATAATGTCAGAATCATAATAGAGATTTAGAGTTTGTCGTCAAAAGCAGGAAGTGAGTTTCCGTCCCCATATTTCACACAAATGCTATTTTTCCCAAAAAGGTTTGTTTTAATTAAATAAGGCCAGTGGTTTATACATGGCTGAAAGGTTTACCCTTCTGAAATAAATGATGTTATCACATAAAGTGAATTTGTGATTATTGCCTTCCAACATAAAACAGTTGGCAAGCATGCTTTCAGTATCCAAAGGACTGATTATTCCACCCATACCATCTGTCCTTTGTGACATTGCTCCTCCAGGACACATTCGGGGTTTCCGCTGAACCAGACTGAACTCTTGTCAAGTAGCAGCAGGGAGTGAACTACTTTTGCAAAGAAAGAGAGGTTGATTTGATTGGAAAACATTGCCAATAGCCCCTTAATGATGATGATTTTCTGCATATCCCACCAAGTTCTCGAAGGTTTCACTGGACTTTGACTTTGACTCATGCACCAGTAATTTACAAAATGTGTGGAACATAGAGGTCTTTCTATATATGGATAAAGAACAAAAGAAGACCCTGTACTGACCTTCTTGTTGTTCATTTTGACCAAGAAGTTTTCACAAACTGTTTCTGTCATGCCTACCAGACAGTGTGGTCACACATTAAGTCATTTTTAAAGATAGACTTTGAGACGCTATGTCACACCCAGAATTCAACCAAACTCTCCCCAAAGAGACGTTAAAAATATGCCATCCATGACAGCAGACTTACATCAGCTGAGGATCTCTTTGTAATGTCTCTAGTAGAGAGTCTGGCTGCTCCCTTTTCCATTTGATTTATTCACTTTTATCTTTTTTGAGGCAGCCGCAGAATCTATAGCACTGAATGCACTAGAGATATGAAAGTAACCATGTCTTTGCAGGAGAAACAAAAGGAGGACTAATCCAAGAGCATGATTTCAAAGAGTTCTTTTGTGTTTTCAAAAAATAGTTCAAACATCCCCCTCTGCAAAGCTTGACCTCTTAACCAACATCTGCTGCCAAAGCCACAACTCTTTGCTCAACATTGTTTGCTTCGTGGGCTCCTACAACTTCTGCTGGAAAAAGCAAAACATTTTCGAAGAACATTTACAGATTGAACAAAATATTTTCAAGCAAATGCACTAGAGCAAGAAATGGAAAGCCACATTTGAATGTTTTCTGTTTCTAAATGTGCGCGGTCATATGCTTCACTGCTGATGCTGCTATTAAAATGGCTGCTATTAATTTTCTGATGCAAATGCCAGTTTGTCATTTACAGCAATGCACCAGCTTCACTGAGTTAAACATCTATTTGAGTTGTTTCTATCCAATTTGACTTTTTAAACTAGGATTCGAAAAGCTGCTAAAAAAATGCATTTGCATATAATAAACAAGCAATTATTAAACAAAACAAAAAAAACTGTATTTGAGGTTGTACTGTTTACATACCTTGATTAGTGACAATACACATTATAGAGATTAATGCATTATTTACTACAACAAATTGACTAATTGCCACATTTCAGTAAAACTGATAAGCATACTAGACAGAATTTCAATAGTAATTGCACAACCAAATATGTCTGGATAGATGGCCTATTGTACTGAGGGAATTGAACAGTTCTGCTGTTGGAGCTTATCCTTTAATACCATTGAGATAACATTTAGGTAAAACCCATATGGAAGCTTATCATTGCGTAATTAGATTCAATTTCTTCACTGAAGAAATCAAATACTCCTATACAGATTCGACAAATACCAAGCACCAGCATGAGTCACTGTCTTGTGCTCAGAGAGCTAATTAGTCTTTACTGGTATCGGTTATAAAACCTGGCATTATGCACAACCAAGCATATGCAGTGGGAACACTCCTTTCAAATATATACAGCATTACAGCTTGAATCTTGGAGAGTTTTTAAGTACAAAACTAAAATATTCATTTCACATCACAAACTCCATGTGGATTTTCATGCGATAAAACCATGATTTTCCAATATTGCCAGTCAACATATGGTAAATCACTCAGATTGAACACATTTTCACTTACTATTTTTTCGAGTTTTAGAACCTATAAACCGAGAATAGAAGAGAGAATGACTTAAATAATTTACTATGAAAAACACTAAATTGTGTCACATAAAGGACATGGTGACATCAAAGAGAAGGAACATCAAAGAAAGGGATTCATATATTCCTGCAGGCGTATCGCATCTAACTGAAAAACAAAGATAACATATTATTGCTGGAGGATGCTGAACTGTGGCTGTGGTACAAAAATGGCTCAATGTAAAACAGCTACAACAATCTTTAAAGTCCTTATGGTTACTGACATCAGCCTTCTTTGTGAATGCATCAATTTCAACACAGGCTCCCAGAATATATTGTTAAACCCTCCATGCTAGGAGCTTTGAAGAATCAGAATGAACATATGCAAATATCATGCATATATGTAACGACATCTGTAATATTACTAAAACCAGGAATCTGAATGTTTTTGGCTGCCTAGTGTATGCAGAAATTACACTAGCTTATCAAAAACAAATATCTGGTTTCTGGCTTTGAGCACAAACAAAACAAAAAAAAAGATTTTCTCTGCCATCTCTTTCTTCCCTGAACACAAGGTAAATGTGATTTTGTCATTTTTCCAGCTTGACAGCGCTCTGCACAACCCAGTGGAAAAGAACATCTCCAAATGTGTTGAGAAATGTATGGGTGGCATGTAATTCACTATGGTAATTTACATTTTTGAGACACCGCACAGCTCCAAACAGCTAAGCTCCCTCTAGCAAGTGACAGCGAGAATTCAGTGTTTGTCACTGCGACTGCGTTTGTACTCCACAGACTAAATTAAACTTAAGTAAGGCAGGCATCCAGGATGTGAATGAGCCCCATTGTACAGAGGGTCATTATCACTAAGGCCCTGCAGGCACATCACTCGGCTGGCACGGGGATCAAGTAATGCCATTAGTTGTGCAGAAGAACGTAGCAGACACATCCTTGCACACATGCATACTTTTTGGCTCAATGTGCAGCAGTGGACAACAGTTTAAAATATTTAGACTGTCCTAAGCTGCTTTCACCAGCTCTCTCAGTCACTCACGCACATTTGTGTCAAGTCTGTGACATCCACACTGTGCTGATGCTCTCTTTATAATTGCAGTCAGCTGTAGCAGACGGGTTTTCTTTTGCTGTCCACTGATGTCAAAACATGTCAGGGAGAGTTTGGCTGAGATGCTTCTTTGTTTTTCCTTGTATGCCTCTAGAGAAGCATCATACCCTTCAGTAAACAGTTGGACGGACGAAATAGCGTCCCAATATATAGTCAGTGAACACGCTGTGCATTATTTCACATTTTACCGTCAGAGTTGTGGGCTACCAGCAGTGTAAACAACCTGAACACCAGGGTTGGGCAAGTTACTTCCAAAATGTAATACAGTACATATGACTTATTGCTGTCTTTTTAAAGGTATAAGTTACATTACATCATTACTGTCTCTGAACTGTAATGCGTTACACTACTTTTACATTACTTTGAGTTACTTTCACCAAAATAACCTCAAAAGTAGGGCTTGTAATGCTAAAATGTAGTTTATTGCAGCTCATTAATTAAATCTATCTATCTATCTGGCAACAAATGCTGAACATTAGGAAAAGAGCTAGAAATTAAACTGATGCTGCGTATAAGTGGGCTGAATAATATTTGATACCGGTAACATGACGTCGCTGTTTGTTATTAATAACATGTTAGTGGAGCCTCTGCACGGCCCAGTAACCTGCTGTATATGAACAAGTCTCTGGGCAACGTTAGCTCACCTAATCATTGGTGTGTTAATGGGGATTTCGCTGACAAGCTTTCTAAAAGCCGGCGATTCCACAGCAGACAGAGGCTGCATATCTTCAACACTCTGCCACGAGTCTCTGAGCTTCTCGGGGTTCAAGCAGCAGACCCAGAGAAAGTAACCCTCTGTTGCCTCGGCCTGCGCGCACTCCTGTGTTTTTCCTTTCTTTTCTCCGAGCAACTATTCTACCTGCACAATTATTTCTCTGGTGTCGGAATGTCTCGCGATGATGGTGAATTATTAGAAACAAAAAAACACATCATTTTGGGTTAAAATGATTTGTTACTGCATTACAGAGAATAGTAACGGGTATTATATTACCCAATTTTCAAAAGTAATGCGTTATATTGCTGCATTACAGCAAAAAGTAGTACATTAACTCTGTTACTTTTGTAACGCGTTACACCCAAACCTGCTGACCATTGCATTTGATTACTTTTGGTATATTTGATTTAGGCAGTGGCTTTACTTATCTTTACATAAATCCAAGCTAAATGATGTGAGATGTTCAACTATTCATATATGCAGTACTGCACAATGATTCAGTACAATACACTGACAGATAAGCTTAACGGAAGCACAACCAGAGCAGCCGAGTGAAAGAAGGCCTTCAGTGCTCACTTTATGAACTAACAGAAATAATTATTTGACTCTAAAAGCTGCATCATAAAATCTTAGAATCCATTCAAGATGGCAGAAAAAAGGAAACGTAAAACATTATGATAACAATATAATGAAAACAGTATTGCCTGCACGCTGATGGCTCCACACTGTACTGTATAATAACTTGCCAGCCTTTGAAGATATCTTGAAATTGTCAACACATTGTGTGACCGCCTTTTCAAAGTGTTCATACTGTGCAAAAAGTATTCTTTTGATCAACTAGGAAGAAAGTCAGTAACATGGCCTCTGGTTGCATTCATGTCAGGGTCTATACAGAGAACTGTTTGCTAGAATTTTCTTTCCATACATTTTTTTTTATTTTCGCTGTGAGTTTTTCCTGTTCCGAACTGTGGGTCGAAGTATAGAGGGTGTCAAATGCTGTACAGATTTGAAAAAGTCCCCTTAGGGCAAACTTCTGGTTTATAATATTCTGTTATATAAATAAAATGGACTCGCCTGAGTGGGATGACTCAAGCTCAGAAAGAGTGTTGTCACTCTTGGCATAAGCAGTTGAAAGTCCCATTAGAAATGTGTTTGGTTCCTTTATGGAAGCTGTATATATTTGACCAAATGCTCCTTCCATAACAGATCAATAAATGTACAGACAAAGTAAAGCACAACATAAATATCTTACAAACTGTTGGGACTTCATGTGAATGTAGAAAGCTTAGCTCCCTCTGGTCCGTCACAGTGAGTATTCAATGTATGCCGCTGTGACTACAATTGTTCTCCACCCACTAAACTAAAGTTCAGTACAGCAGGCCGCAAGGATTGGAATAAGCCACTTTGTGCAGAGGGTCATTATCACTATGGCCATGCAGGCACATAACAAGGCTGACACAGACATGAAGTAATGCCATTAGCTTTGCAGAAAGACATGTCAAATACCTGCACACAAGCATACTTTCTGGCTCAAAGCACAATTGGACAACAGTTTCAATTATTTAGACTGATCAAAGCAGCTTCCACCCACTCTCTCACTCACTCATGGGTATGCAAATACACAAAGCCACATGTACATCTTTACACTCATCACTTCAGTCACTGTGCCTCTCTTCTCCTCATCCTTCGAACATGTTGAGCTGCCTTAATATCATTTCCTAATTTCGCAGGCAACTGTATTGCTAGCATCTTCTTAATAGAGGCCATATTGACATGAGGGCCGGGAGGGCTTTGCCAGCAGTGAGGCCTCACAGCTGTCCTCTGGCAGTGTCAACCCCCCTGCTGGTAGACCACCATCATTAACAGGCGAAGTGGATGAAGAGGATGATCTTTCCAACCCCCGGGTGAGCAATCTATAATATTCAAGAACTGACAGTAAGATCACATTCAGGCGTGCATGAAGAGCAGAGAGAAATGCAGAGGCAGACACCCATAAATACATACTGTGGAGAGAAGTGTGAAAATCACATCTTTTATGTATTTATTTGTGAGCAAACACACATGCGCTCACACACAAACACACATGCACTTACACACATGTGCGCTCACACACACACACACACACACACACACACACACACACACACACACACACACACAGACACAGACACAGACACATACACATACACATACACATACACACACACACACACACACACACACACACACACACACACACACACACACACACACACACACACACAGTTATTGTTATGAGATAAAAAACATTCTTTTTCATTTCATGCTGCTTTATTCTTCTACTCCACAAAATAAGGGAGGAAAAGGTAAAACGTATTATTTATTATTGTAGGTTAAACTAACCAGCAGTAAACACATTTGTCAAAACTAACTCACTTTACCAGCTGCAACATTAAAGTGTGCACTTTCATCATAACCATAATCCAGCATTGTAACGCACACTGTAATGCGTACTCACAGTATATATGATTCTAAAATAGGCCACTCTGCCTAATGAGTACTTTTACTTTCGGTACATGGAGCATATTTTGATGCTAATACTATTGGACTTTTTTCCATTTTTCTAAATGAAGTGTGTTTGCTTGAAACAGTAATTCTTAAACTTTATTACTGACACTTTAACTTGAGTGTCTTCTTCTACCACTGATAGAAGCTGTGTATTTAGAAAAAAAGCTAACATTTAATACTCTTTTCACGGATGAATTTGTTGCCATGTAAACTGCAATTACCTTTCCAAACTTGTTTTTGTGTGTCATTATAAACACTATTAGCAGACCCAGGTACTGAAGCATGCACTGCGTTTACGCCCAAATTAGTTCCATGTTTTTGGTTCTGACAAAAAATACAAGCAGTAATTACTGAAGATCTATTTGAAGCCAATCATGAGGCTCTTAAATGATTCTGGATATACCCTATGTAGTAAACTCACATCCCAGCATAAAACAAAGAGCAATCATGACAGTTAAGATAAAAGGGATCACAACAACAGCAAAACCATGTCATCCGTGAGAAAAAAAGGTCAACACTGTTAGTATTATCCTTTCAAAAAAACACAATCCTTTGAGGCCGTAAGAAGAGATTAATACAACATGACTGGAGCCACACATAACTACATCATACTGGTTTCCGGTGGATTTACTACACTGCCCTGAAAAACGAAAGGAGACACAAGTTACAAGCAACCAGCTGGGGCCTGAACCTGAGAGGAGCAGTGCTCCGACTGTCAACATTGTTTCCATGAAATAGTCATGGGGTTGTCATGTCTATAACATCAGAAAGGTTTGCTGATACTCTCTTTATAACTGCAGTCAGCTGTAGCAGCCTGTCTTACTCTTGCCATCCACTGATGCCGCAACACATCAGATATGTTTTTGTTTTTGCTTCTCTGCATCCAGGGAAGGATCATACGCTTCAGTTATCAGTTGGATTTGAGAACACATTTTGGACAGACTAAACAGCTTCCCAAAATATACTAACACAGAGTACATTTTTCATTACTGTATATTTCATGGCAGGCTGTCAGAGTCGAAGGCTATCAGTGAGGTAAACAGCCTTCGCACCTGCTGACCATTACATTATGATTTTATATGTTCAGGTAGTGGCTTTGCTCATCTTTAAATACTACTAGCTAAAAATGACTTGGATGCTATTTAACCATGTATTTTATTTGATGCACTATAGTTCAATGACTATGTACAATACACTGAAAGATAAGCCTTTTAGAAAGCCACATACAGCAGCCAACTCTCATAGGGCCTTCAGGGCTGTCTTATGAAAACAGATATATCCTATTTGACTTTTCACATTCAAAAGCTGCAATATCAAAGTTTAACAATCCATTGAAAATGGTTAAGATAGAAACAGCGTGTAGAGCTGTACAAAATAAAAGTAATACGAGTAATGCAAGCAAACTGTGGGCTCTGCTTTTTACTGTGTATCGTGAAAAGCTTGGCTTCCCTTTAAGATATCAAAAATTGTTAACACAATGCATGACTGTCTTTTAAGAGAAGAGTCCACTTAACTATAGCTCTCTATTTTCTTATCTGAATCGAATCTCCAAGGACAGATGGTGTCGTATACTGAACCGATTTCAAAGTCCCTTGAAGCGAAATTGGGATATTTTATATCCGGTTTGATGAATAAAATTGACTTCACTTGACTTGACTTGTCTGTCATAACTAAAGTGCAGAAGGAGAGCGGTCCCTTATGACAGAAACAAACATTTTAAGTGCTGCTGCTGTTTGATAAAAGTAACATTTTAATTTCTTTGTATATTCTGAAGCTGGGTAAATGTAGTCCAACATTTCTGACACAACAGATCAGTTAAACAAGATTTTGCAGGATTTGTATTACAGCATGCCCTGGCAGCAAAGATAGTTTGGATCAAATCAAAACTTGACTTAAATATTTAAAAGAAAACAAAATGACAATGTCAAACATGTCTTTTAATTTCACATGTTAGCCTTTAATTATAAGCCATTTTATAGTTTGTACTTGTTTGGCAGAGTATAAGGATACATCATCAGATTTTTCTTCAGACAATTGCTGCTTCAAAAGTGGTGAGTCACAAGACAGACATACTGTAGTGGGAAAGAGGCAGGGATACGGAAAGGAAACATACAAATATGTCCATCCTCCATAATGAATTTGAAGAATTCACAGGCACATTTAATCCCCCAGCTACTAACACACACACACGTGTCAAACTCCACAAAGTAAATCCAAGTTTCTTCCACACCTGTTAGAGGTCATGTAGCCTTCAGTTTTGCATCATCAAGAGTGCATTATCACTGTTACCACTGTTGTTTCTTCCAGTTGCGTATGCCCACAATTTTAGATTGGTAACGAATATGCTGTGTTTTGTCACTTTTTTTTAGAAATCGGACAAAATTCAGTGGAAAAAACAATGTAATTACAGTGATAGGGCAGAACCAAGTTATTAGGGATTGTTTTGTGTGTGTGTGTGTGTGCGTGCGTGCGTGCGTGCGTGCGTGCGTGCGTGCGTGAGCGTTGTAGGGGGCAACAGGTGCCTGTAATGTAACAAAAGCATAATGACTTCAAGGTGGCAGTATTTCAGTGTTGCTCCCTTATTTCCGCCTGTCTGTCCCGTATAATTTGTTTGCAGTGAGGTTAAAATCAAAACAGCTTCAACCTAATTATAACTGCAAATCAGATGCTGTTTGGAGATAGTCCCAACTGGTGCTAATCCTGCGTCTATTTACTGTGCTGACAGATGTGGCTCCGACAGGGTCAGCCATCTTCCCTCAGGCTAATTTAAATGTGAAAACGCAACAGGTAAGTGTGGGCGTCCGTAGAACACTAATGCATCAGATTGTGAGAATATGTGTTCAAATGAACGTACGAGTTTCTAACAGTTTTATATGCTGGCAAAATTATGTGTTTTTATATGTAAATTAGCAAAACAGCAGTTATCAATATTTTACTCAAACTAATGGTGTCGTACCACAGAGCCATGCACACCGCAATGCCTCATTAGATAACATATTACATTTAGATAATGCCAAAAGCTTTTTTACCCAAAGCTGCTGTCTAGTTGCCATCTTTGCTGTGATGATGGTATTTTCCATGGCTATTATGAAAAAATCAGTACCAATTAGGAATTATCATGTCCATAGAAGAAACGTCCTACATTAGCATAGTTCCTGTAACCGCGGTGCTGCGTAGGTCAAAGCCATGCAGATGACTGTATGCATGTTTGACTGACAGGGGGCCTCAATGACAAACTGTCTGTTTGATTGACTGACGGGAAGACCGTCCAACTGGAAAGCAAGCAGACTCGCTTCTGACTGACAGATTAACTGACGGATATGCTGAATTGACTGACCGACTAACCAGTTGCTGACACGCAGCTGAATGGCAGATGTCACTTCAGGCGATGGGTGGCCAGAGAGGGATGCTGGGAGGTGGGTGTTGATGTGCTGAAGGCAGCAGGAAAGAGAGAATAGTGGGAGGAGGAGGAGGTGGAAAGGCTGGTGTCAGAGAAAGACCGAGCACCATGTTTTCCTGTGGTGCAAAAACACCCCCTGAATGTGTGTGTGTGTGTGTGTGTGTGTGTGTGTGTGTGTTTGTTTGTCATGGGCCCAGGCGTCCCGGGCAAGCAGTCAGCTATAATAACCTCTGGCTGCCAGTGTGACACTGTCAAAAGAAAACCAGCAGTCACAAGTGGACATGTGCAAGTAGAAATTTATTTACTTGTATGCATGCACACACCGATGCCTGGGTGTGTGAGTGTATGTTTGTCCGAGAACCCTGTTTTTTAAAAGGTCGTACCTGCCCGAGCAGATCCATTTAAACAGCCAAAGCTTTGCAGTTCACAAAAGCAGCAGCTTCACTGTGAACCAAATAGTTGTTGGTATTTGTGACACAAGCAACCTGGGTTCCCCTCACCCTAACTGGCATTTTGACGGCAAGACCTTAAAACTGAATACAATTGCACCAGTTTGGCATGTGTGAAAATAGCACCTTCTTTTTTCTGTGACACCTTTGCAGCCCGTGCCCGGCAAGCTAAATCTCTGCAAGCTCACCTCCTGTGTATAGGGATTTGAAATTATGGTCAGTTTTACTGCCAGCTCTGGGAAGATGTGTCAACGAAACTCATCTCGAGAAAATTGGAGAAAGAGTGCATGTCAAACTATTTTAACCCAGTGTTGGCATGCAAAGTGACATTCAGGGGCATTTCGTTCAGGGTGGCATATCTGCAACATTGAAATCATGAATGATAGATTTGAAGAAAAAAAAGAGATGCATGTGACCTGCAAATGTCAAGATCATTAACACATTAAGAAATATAACCAGACTTATTTGAAGGTTATGACAGCAGTACTATATGGAGGACATACAACTGCAAGGCAATTTAAGCAAAACACTAAAATAAAATGCAATACACAGCACAATGTCTTTTCTTTTTAGATATCCATTTAGTGGGCTATAATTACATTAACATGTTTTAAAAGGACAATTACTAGATTCTTGAATTTACTTTATTGAATGGGTTGGTTTTCCTTGTCACATATAAAGGGGTTTCGCAATATTGTCCATGACAGCCCCTCAACGGTTGTTTTTATTTGATAAAAGATAACGGTAACATTACTATGTGTCTCTGTCCAATTCTTAAATACAGTCTATCATAGTAACTGTGCGTTAGAAGATTGACGGTCAACAGATTTAAAGGTTAGATGGTGCCAAATACAGCTTAAAGGGTATTTAAAACCCATTCTGGTAGGATTAACACAACAGCAGGAGTTGGGGAATAAAACATTCACTGTGTACTCTGTAATTTAACTCTTTGCTCCACATTAAATGTGAATATTACCAGATTGTTCTGCCGCTTTCATTTCAAAGTCACATCTCACGCTAAGCTGATAAAAAAAGTAAAGGGAAAATCAGCAATTACAGAGAATAAAGCTCAGAGAAATAGAATGATGTAATACTGTGTTGGGGCAATTATGGGCAGAACGGGATTCAAATCACTGACCAGGTTACATTTTCCAGACTTCCCTCAAAAAATAAATCCTGTCTGAATAGGGCTTGTATGATTTCTTTAAACACACTTATTTGGAAGTCTATCAAAGGATTGGCTAATACTGACATATTTCAGGTACACAAGGTATTCAATACTTTGACTGGCTGATTGGAGGTTATTGGACGGACACATTTCACATCGCATAACAAAATAGACAAAAACATTCTTAACGATATTTTACTTACGTTTTGGTTATCACACTTAAATCATCCAATTGATTTGTATAAAGAGTATTTTCACATTGCATTAAAGTATTAGTGGTGAAAAGCAGTCTTAATTAATGTTTATCCCTGTAGCTCATTTCTTTTTATGCCCAGAAATAGCCAATAAAGGACACCAAAGAGTTACTAAGAAGATTTGAGATTCACGTAACAGCACAGAACATGCAGAAGAGAGAAGCACTTCACATTTAGTGATACATTCACTTAACTTCAACTAGCAATATTGGCTGCAATTTGTTTCCATTCTGTTCATTGTGAAAACGTAATGGAAACAATCCATCTCCTAAGAAGCACTTGCCTGGTCTCAGTGGCAGACTGCAGATCCCTGTGGCAGCTAATTTCAGAGGTTCCTTGCCTTAAAATAGTGAAAATGTTCAACATGAAGGCATGAAAAAGGTTTGACCATATTTTATCCAGAATATATATAGTATTGCCTTTGAGGAAGGAGAACTTTGGGAAGACAGTTACGGTAAGTAAAGGCTGATGGGTGTTTATAAAGTTAATGTCACTGAGGCTATCAAGACTTTTCTCTTCACATCCTTTAGGCTGCCTCCATATGGTACTGGAATGACTTTCACAATTCATACTTCACACATCTTACTTCATCTTCCTGTAATGGCTCTCCGGGAGCAAAGCTGCGCTGATGATAATCTTGCCAGATGGTGGAAGCAGTAAAGCAGTAGAAGCAGCTTCTTTTTCTTCATTTAAATATCAATTTCTCAACAGGGAGTGTAGCATTGGGCTGGGGAATCTGCACAAAATGTACAGGGCAAATGATAACCTCGGCTTGTGTCATTTCTTCCTGTCGTGTGAATGCTGCTTTACAATTTCAGCAAATGAAAAGAAAAGCAAATGCTTGGATGTAACCTGTTTTTAATGTTTTATGTAATTTAACTGGCATGTCTCACACTATTGAATAATAAGTAAGAAGGAAGAAACATGTGTGGCATAAATGTTTTAAACATAGACCATATGTCATCCTTAAGTGAGACTTTCAGACTGAAGGTCTGATCCATGTCTAGTAACACGCATAAAATGAACATGTTATGTCTCAGGGATGAAAACCTTGGATGAGCCTATTATTCATGAGGGCATGTTTTAATAAATGATGCCCTCACATTTACATTAATAAGAAGCATGCGAGTGGCACAGAGAGAGAGATGTCCAATGCTGTGTTCAATATCAATCAGAAGGACACTTGAGGAAGAACTTGATGAAAATGCATATCAGAACAGCTTAATATACAACATTCTGCAAGTGGGAATATTCAAGAGCTACTTGTGTTGCTTTATCTTTATTTTGAATTTGCACTTGTCCTACTTGCATGAAGAACATTTATAAGTATTCTCTAAGAATTGTGCAGCATACAGGTATGTATCAAGCTTGTGTGAACATCTATTCATAATAGCAATATCAAGAGGTCGGACGCTAACAACACTCCGGCATTAAATTATTCCTGTGCATGAACGGCAATCACTTGGTTTGTTGCCATGGAAATGCGGCATGTCGTGGCAACTCGTATTGCTCAGGATGGGAAAAGAAACGTTACCTTTTGCTCGCTGTCTATGACAATAGCGATTTTAAGGACACCCTATTGTGTCCTGTGCACAAAGAAAGAGATTAAATTCTGCTCTAACTCATCATAAATGTGACAAGGAAAGTTTTTCTATACACAACCAAGGAACGGAATAATATGTTTTATAAGTACATATAAGTCATTGGCATATTCACTGTGTCTCTTCCTGGAGGAAAATAAATCTCACTGTGGAAATAACCATGAAACCACAAACACAGCCAATTTCCCCCATTTCTCCACAACACCTCTCTTTTGCTTTAAAACCCTGTTCCCTAATCGAAACCAGTCACTAAGCTTCCCAGGGACAACCTCATTAGAAGAGAGGAGCAGACTTCCATCTGTCTTCCAGTCTACTAGTTTAATGAGCTTTTACTATGTGTGCTTCACCAATCGCAAGACATGACTATATTTTTTAATACAGAGCAACATCATCCCCTGGGGGGCAATCTAATCTACAAAGGATGTGTGGTCTTCAACAGTGGAAAGTTTTTGTGTTCCAACATGCCATTTATTATCAGCATACGACACATCACTGTACTTACCCAAAGGTGTATTTGAGAACAATCCTGGTGTCATTGGTCAAGGACATCTTTTGAGTCCATTCATCTCAGCCTCTCAGTGAAAAATAGTTGTTGACTAGGGCTAACAGATTTCACTTGACACCTTTTTTTTTCTTCTTATGATTGATATCAATGTTTTGATCGCCCACAAGAAGAGGTACTGAATTCAAAGGCACTGAATCAGAGACAGCCTGCACCTCTCAGGCCTGCCTTTAGCTGCATAGATGACAATCGGTAAAATGGCTCTGCACTAACGTTGCTGTTTTGTTTCTATGAAGAGAGAGGTGTCACTCGACTATACGGAAATAGCCACCATAGAAAACTTAAAAACATAACTTTACTGGATGTTTTCACCAATACAATCTATGTTTGAACTGCAAGGGTCTGCGCCAAACCTCTTGGTGAGCAAAGAGCAAACGTTTTTCCAAATCAGACCCTAATAACATGTCCTCTGTCTCTGATACCTGACAAGATGCAAGTTACATCCGAAAGTATAGTATATTTTCTGCAAAGCTATGAGTAAAATGGTTGTACTGTAAATGATAGATGAACACACATTTTGAAAACAGTTCCCTATTCATTGTGCAGGCAAAAAGTAGTGTTTATTTGAAGTTGTGTCTCTGACCATCTGGCAAATATAAGATATCACACTCCTTTTAGTTCTGTTTGGATTCCAACCAAATCCAACAGAAAACATCTGTCTACAAACACTCCAATTTAATTTAGAAGCTATTCACTTCATTCCACTGTACAGTGGATTTATAAGAGCTGCTCCTAGAACAGGGTTAATAAGAGCAGCTTGAACCAAAACAATGAATGTGTCGAACTTATCCCAAATACAAGCTGCAGGTGCAAAATATTGTTTAAAAGTATATACTTTAGAATTATGAGGTAATTCTCTGTGGGTTTGTAACTTCAAGATACAGTACACATTTCACATAGCAGCTAACAAAAGGAACTAAAGACATCATCTTTAAATATATATATTTGTATTCTTAACCAAGGCTGTTTAGCCCCACTTTCCCATGATGCACCATCATCCGGCTATTTACAATTGCTGCCAGTCCTTTTCTTGACCAAATCAAAATCCAAGCCTGCCAGAATAGGGAATAAACCCACAAAGTCAAGTTAATTTAAAAAATCAATCAGGTCATCAACGCAGCAACTTCCTCACTGCACCTCTCTCCACCTCCCTTTGGGTCTCTCTCTCACGCTCCACTACGTCCCTGTTTGCCGCAAATGATCATAACCACTGAGCCATGTGAGCGTTAAAGTGAAATTTTGTGAGGAATGCATGAAATAAGGAAACCTATGAACATTTTTCAGGTGTTTATGTTTCACTGAGCAAACGAGATGGGGCCAAGACATGAGGCATGGGTGTCATTTCCTTCATATCTGGCGGTGGAAATGATTTAAAATACAGTCTATTTCACAGGCCGCTGGGTGAAGTGGGGCCAAAACGGCACATACCTAAGCTTTATTCATTCTCAATCAAACACTTCATTTTGCAATGATGCACTAGAAGATGAACCCACACTAAATATCACCACCCTGTGGAATAGGTGCATCTATCAAGGGTCGGTGCTGTGGGTTTGGTGTATTTTCGATGATTAAATTATTTGCTTGTGTGTGTATATGAGGGGTTACTGCTGCTGTTGATGTGTGTGCGTGAGAACAATGTGTGTGCAATTGCATGTGCAAGCAAGTGTGTATGAGTATGTGGGCTATCACAGATGGTTGGTCTTATTTTGCTGAGTTTGAAATACTTTAAACAAGCCGAAACTTATCTTACAGGTAAAAAAATGCCGCTGAAGCAACCAGCAAAATCATACCAGAGTTTTTTGTATCAGTACTGCACAGTGCTTTATCCAACACCATATGCACTGAAGCGTGGTGCCTGAAAACACTTTAAGTATTTGCTCCAGCTTCACTCGGACAGGCCTTTATCACTCATTACACCGAATAAATACAGAGGAAACGCATACATTGTCCATGCCATTTAACAATAAAGTTGACACAAATGGGCATAAATGAAATCAGGATGTGATTATTTTAACACTTATTAGTTTAATCTTCAAATTAACACACTTTAATCAACCATGAAGCTGGAAAATTAGAATTGAGACCAACTATAATTGCTTTAAAATGTTGCAGATGTTATGCTTTGTTTCAATTATTTATTATACATTCTCAAGCTTCTACTATGTATGGATTATTTTGTTCATCTTTTGCACATTATTTAAAGGTCCCATATTTTGGCCATTTTTACTGATCATAATTCCATTGTTGAGGTAGATTTGCATTGTTCAATGTTCCAAAATCACATTGGTTTTCTCATACAGTATCTCTATTCACTCTCTGTCCTAAGGCCTTGTCGAAGCTCCTGCCCCCTCCCCTCCCTATGAGCCCAGTGTGCTCTGATTGGTCAGCTCGCCCATTCTGTTCTGATTGGTCAATAACCACAGAGGCTCCGCCCCTGTCTAATAGAGCGCTTTCCCAGCCTTTTTTGAAGCTGTCATCCTTGAAATGCCGGGCACACAAAACAGTATTTCGAACTGTTGAGGGAACAGTGTTAAAAATAAATTTCAACCTCTGACCTTTTTCGTGGTACTGCCTTCGGTAAGGCAAACAGATGACATTTCCCCTCACATTTCAGGGCACTATACTTTTTTGACATTTCAGCCTTCCAACAGTAAACAGTCGGTTGGCAGAGGGTATGCCTATTGGTCTATAGCTATGGGTGTGCCAACTTGCCTATAGGTCTCCAGATTTTGTGACGTCAATAGCCCCTGGAAGAAAACAATGGAAAAAGACAAATCTACAACGAGGCGTGGGAGGGCAGCATAGACACGTCCTTTCTGCTTTAGAGTTTTAGAGGGTGTACTTTGAGGGTTTGTGACTCTGCAGACCGTTTACATGCAGAAAAAGCTACATAACACACGAAAGGACGGGTTATAATCGGAAAAGCATAATAGGGGACCTTTAAGGACTTACTGATCTGAGGGTTGATTTAAAGTCACTAAAGACTGTAGATCAACGATTCCTAGGTGGGACACAAATATCCTGTGTCAATAGAAAAATGTCTGATTTGATGGATGCTGAGTGGACCACATTTAAAAAGCTATTTTCCATTCTTTGTAACCTTTCAAACCTCTTTTCAATATAAAAGTCAGCATGCACAAATAAACTTAAATTCCCACCACATTTGGTGAGCCAAAGGCAGTTTCTCCACTCTGGTGCACTATACAGTTGTTATTTACTGTTGTTAAAGTAGAAGTCAGATGATTATGAATGAGAAATATACGTTTTTTTGAAAACATAGTCACATCATTGTGAATACAAACACCCTCTCAGCATTGAGTAGTCTCTTCTACCCGCATGTAACTTTTTTCTTGATTAAGTACTGTAACAGCCATTGGACCAGTATGTCAGCTACAGGGTCTTCTAATCAGCATTATTTCCTCAGTTTCGGTTGTGGAAATATGCCATATCGGCACACAGGGTAGAAATACAGAAGCTAACAATTTCCTCCTTTCTTTAGTAACAAATCAAATACGGTTTGAATAAAATCAGGATCCAGGTGAGGGAATTCATTGGTTTGCAAATTACTTTCACGACATGTGCGCTTGCTAGCACACCCTTGCTCTCAAACAAACAGCACACACCTACACATGTGAAAACATGGGCAAAACAAAACAATCCAATTTAAATAATCATAGTTACAAGAGGGAACTTAGTTGGAAGACACAGACAAAATAACCCGCCCTCCCTGCAGTCTAACAGCAGTGTCCTAGGTTTTTCACTTAGTATGTTTCATGATCTATAGGATAATATAGCATTCCTTTGCATCTGACATTGTGTCTCTGTGACTGTCATTTGTAGTGAGAGGAAGACACCCAATTGTCAGGCCAGATCAGGTACATCAGCCCAAAAGCACTTGACACCTTCAAAACAGAGGGAGGTATAGCATACCAAAGCCAAGCCGAACCGCTCCCTCCATCTGGGCTTAATGTACACTTAAGTAATACTCTCACATTCAACTCATGGAAAAAGAATTGTTGAGCAGCAGCAAAGGGATTACATGAATGATGTTAAAATCAAAGGGACCTCATGAATATGACTCTGAACATTAGTATTGACAATGAACCAGATTCGGGTCAGCTCCATTACTGACTTCTGATCAGAAACATGGTAAAACAGAAGATTAATCAACCAGATCTTATTCATGTCATTGTGCCACATATAATAGAAAATGACATAAAATATAGATGAATCATCATTTACTTAATGATGACTAATGATGGTTGATGCATGAAGCCGGTGCATAACACATCATGCACTAGGAAACTTTTTATATTCAGGAAATAAGAAAATTCACTGAGATGGATACCAGCTTAAGGATCAAATACACTTATATTACAACCATTTTGAAAATGACTTATGAACAAACAACACATGCAAAAGATATTTTAGAAACAGTGTATTGATCTGCAACAGTGTTAAGGAAAAAGAGCCTCCCACACATTTCTGGCTGTAATGCGTACTTCAACATTCAGATGAAATGTGATTATCGACAAATGCAACCAGTTCAGGACAGGTTCATGCTGGCAATCTAAAATAAGGAGGGGTGGGGTGGGTGGGTGGGTTGGTGGGGGGGGGGGGATGTCATGTTCATGGCAAGCTTCTGTCAAATCAAGCCAATCTCAAGTCTCTATAACCACAGTGTGAAATATGCAGTGAGACATGCTGTCTGTACACCCATCAGTTGCAGAAGGAGAAACCACACTTTTCAGGGCTAGTTTCTATCAAATCAAATGCAGCTCCAGACTCTGCATATTACAACTATTTTAAATATGCCTTCAGCCACGGTTAGGTGATCTCTTAAAGCATTCCTCCGCCTCCTCTTTCTGGGGTGCATTAGTCCAATCCTATTTACTCTACAGCGCCCAAGAGACTGTGATAAAAGATATCTAGCCAAGCGCTGAAGTGCCTGGAGGGTTGAAAACCCTGTTTTCTATAGATGTATCAAGTCAGTAAGTGTGTCTGTGCATGTGTTTACCTGACTCTCCGTGTGCATGTACTAACGGCCCATGCTAAGGCGTTGCGTTGAGTGAACATCAGGTTGTCTACAATTCCATTTCCAACTGATAACTCCTTCAACACCTTTTACTCTCCTCTTCCATCCTTACCACCTCATCCATAATACATGGAGCATACAACCGAATGGACCAAGATGTAAAATTCAAGGCTTGTGACTCAGAAGGAATAGGTGCATAGACGGCTCTTTCTGTCTTTTCTCATGATGTTAAAATCATTTCTTCTCCAGAGAGCAGGACCACTGCCTTGTAACATATTCTTGCAAGTGCAAGAGTGAATAAGTTTGATGTAAAGCTAGTGCATGGCAGAGTGGAGGTTGAGCCTTATCATGACACTTTATTAGTTTCTTTGCATAGCTTGGCATGACTTTTCAAAAGTGTGTTGGTTAAAAAAAAAATTGTTTTGTTCTACTTTTGTTTTAGCTATGGCATCAGGACTTAATTGGACAGAAATTCAGGAAGGATGAAGAATTTCATGTTTATGCCTCGTGCAGGTGTGTGAAATACCAAAAACATTGTGAATTTTCGATTGTCACACTTGAACATTTACAATGGCATCTGCAATCAGCTTTTCAAGGTTTGCGAAATAGCTTTTAAAATAAGACAATGAGAAAAAACTTTTCTTGCATATTCACTTTTGACAAATATCCATGTGGACATGATTCCACAGTCAGAGGATCACAGTCAGAGCAGCGGGGCAGGCAACAGAGCTTTGGACAGAAGCCTGTGGAGCAGTAAAATGCCTTCCCTAAGGCCGCATCAGACTGGGTGGACATTGACAGTGACCCTCTTACCTTCAAGGCAATGCAGTCTACTGCCCCAGCCTCACCACAGGTATCTCATCTTCTCCCAATTTATAACAGAAAACCCTTTTTTGCGAAGTGCTGTAATCAGCGGTCTGTTTGGTAATTGAAAATCATATACCATTATCTCGCAAAACAATAAATTCTTGCACTTACAATCTGATACGTCTTTACAAGAGCTACGAAGGAAAAGCTTGAAATTGACTTTAAAACGCGCCTTCTGTTGACGATTAAAGGACATGACAACACACTGAGGATAACAGCTTTTCACAACGGTTTGCAGTCTTCTTTCCTTTATCCTGCCTGATGTAAAGACAGAGAACACTGCAACATTAATGTCAAAAATAATTGCTCACACTAACTTTCATGTAGCCTCATCAGTCAACTGGCAGGAAATAATTAATTCCATCTGTCGGCTATCCAAAGTGGTTTACATATTTGATATGCGGGCTACAGGAGTGGATCCGAGGCCCAGGAGAGTGTCAGGCTTGACAAGCTCCAGCTCCACATGACTGCATTTAATTAGGAGGGATGCTGGAGAGGATGTGGGGGCGGTGCTTATGTTAACTGATTTCCCACTCTAATCAGTGCTAATCTCCAGTCATTTTCACAGCACAATGCCGGCTCATTCATGAACTTAAATGAATAAGTGAGAAAAAGTCTGGCATTATATGATTTTTGAGTCATATCTCTTCCTGTCTCTCTTACCTCAATTATTTCATCTGCACTTCTGGAGGGTGGACAATTATGCCCAAATTGTATAGAAAACACTATAACACAGGTGTGTATAGAAAGTTAGTGGAAAAAGTTCATTACATTTGCTGGTATTGGATATTGCATTGTAGGAGTACAATTATTTATGTACTGGATGTCCTGTCTCTTGTCTGTCGGGGATTGAAGCTAATATGAGGTTCGGTTTAGAGGGCAATAATGTTTCCTGATGCATCTTGAATTTTAAAGCAGGCTGGCAGTGCAAGTGTGAGATAGGGATGGAGAGAAGAGGCCTCTTTGAAATTTGAGGGTTTTTTTTACAGTAAGTAAGACTACTATCATTAAGGCAAGTGATGACTCGACTGTAATCATCTGAAAGCTCTCCGTATCCTGTGGCCTGGAATTCAGCTGAATTAGACAGAGGAAGGGGATGAAGTGAAATACAGCAGGAAAGGCTGCAGCTGTTCAAATAAGACAGCAATTGGTTTGGCTACATTTTAGACTCTGGCCAAGGCTGGCTAGATTTGATCCAGGCTTGTTTGATGGGCTCACAAAATATTCCTGCAGCGTGTTTGTACCTCTGTGGTTGTAAAATGAGAACAGGTTTTCTGGGGCCTTGAGATGTTGCAAAAGAGAATGTATAAAACTATTGTTGATGAAGGTCAGGGAACCAACAAAGACCATACTGAAAGTAATGCAAGGCAGAGAAAGAGAGGCTCTCATGTGAAGCCAGATTTGGATGTAGGCGGCAGAGAAAAAATGGCAGTGGAAGTGAGTGGAACGAGAGAGAGAAAGACAGAACGAGAGAGAGACGGATAAAGTACGGCCATCTGCAGCGTTAGTGAGGGGTGCTCTGCCAGGTGAAATGAGCCAGGAGGCAGGGAATTTGGCGACACATCATAGGTATCATCCTGCACATGTGTGCGTGTCCCTGCATGTGCAAGCATGCAAGTGCACACACTCGATAATGTTAACATCGAGGTTGTAATAAAAAAAAGGTACTCTGTCAAAGTCATTTTCTCTGGACTATGACCTTTCTCTTGGTTCCATGTCACAAACCTATGCTATTTAAACCGTTCTGTTAAAAGATGAAGGATCTAAAATGCCTTGTTGTTCACAGTAAGTGTGTCCTGTACATTGTGCTCCACTTTAAATGCTATTGTAGCGTTTCTTTGCTGATGACACAAACAAAAGACCAACATTTACTTTTGCTAAGTTAAAGCTGTATTAGGAGTACTGCTTTTTATATCCTATTTATCTTAACCATTAGATATGATCAAAGGAAGTTTGCTTTCTATAGTTCTTTAGACATTGGTGTCCTGGGGTAGTTTCAAGTAACTCATTAAAAGAATATTGGTCTTAATTGAACTCTTGTATTTTGCCGAACGAGTAATGTCAGATAACTTATCATGTCCTTCTCTACAGTTCTTAGCATGTGTGTCTTTTAGTGTTGCCACAATGATTAAGATTGCAGGTAGCTGGAGTGCAATAACAACCCATGAAAATGATTGGCAAATATCTATACAAATAAGACCCAGGTTGAAGAGAAAAAACAACCTTGAAATTGTCTGGAATAACTCATACACGGCAAATGTTGAGAGCTTTCTTTTTAAAGCTATCTGTTTTTTTTGCAAAATGGAAAAGACAGGACACAACAGGTGTGAAGGTGAATGAGCTGCTGACTCAAAGAAGCAACGGGGAGTGACTTTGTATTGTATGCCACATACTCCCTCTCATCTCAATTGGCATTCTCTGAATGAATGAATAAGCATGTAATACAATATCCACACATGGTATAAGCCTGTGTGTGAGCCTGTGTATTTGGGTGTTTACTGAAGGTCAGTCATGCTCTCCCACCCTCGCAAATCCCCCAAGCACTTCTCACTACTCTCCCCAAAACACCATTACGCACACAGACGTTTGGAGCGCAGCACACATCACAACCTCCTTAATGCCAAGACTGTGTCTATGTTGACAACACAACAGTCCTTAATCCTTCTACCTGTGACTTTTTACAAACAGGATTATACCCAGTTTCCCCACTAAATTCCCCCTGACATACCGGTAAATCCGGGGCTGCTGGCTGATCTACGGGCCATGGCACTCACCCTCTGTTTCATGTCCTGAATACACTGCTGCTCTTATCTAAATGAACAGCTCTGCTGTGGATGTGAAGCACCTCTACGGTATTTCTCAACTGAGCGCTTTTCAGCATGCCGCCGTTTGAACAGAAAAGCAAGAGTTGAATACATGCATAACCAGGAAGCACACACCAGTGAAAGTCCATCAGTGAGAGAAGCATGTTAATCTATGAGGGGCCGTGGAGGCCAAATTTCTAACTCACCTCGCACACACACTTCTGAAAACTCTGGCCTTGCAAACACATTTCTAAAATACTCTCACATTCACTACTGAACACCTCGCACACACACAACTGCAAATTAAACCTCACACACACTACGAAAATACTCTCACATTCACTACTGAACACCTCGCACACACACAACTGCAAATTAAACCTCACACACACTATGAAAATACTCTCACATTCACTACTGAACAACTGAAAATGAAACCTCAAACACTACAAAAATGAACCTCACACACACGCATCTGAACATTTACCTCACACACACACTACTGAAATATTCTCACATTCACTACTGAACACCTCACACACACACACACACACAATTAAAAATGAAAACTCACACACACACACTACTGAAAATTAACCTCACACACATACTACTAAAAGTGTACTTCCCACACACACACAAACACACACACACACACACACACACACACACACACACACACACACACACACACACACACACACACACACACACACACACACACACACACACACACACACACACACACACACACACACACACACACACACACACACACACACACACACACACACACACACACACTCCTGAAAACATTTTACTGCAAGGTTCTCAGTAGTGAATGTGAGAGTATTTCAGTAGTGTGTGTGCAAGGCCAGATGTTTTCAGTATGTGTGCGCGAGGTGAGTTTGAATGTTGGCCTACATGGCCCTTGATATTAATCTGATCACTTTCCACATACACACAAATACATTCACATTATAATAGGAAGACTGCAGGTGAAACATGGCATCTATAATGCAGCAATACCGTGGGCAAAGTGGGGGCATACAGCAGTATACATCGACTACACTTGTTGAACATTAATAATGTGGTTTAATGTGGGAGAGAGAGGGATAAGGAGTGGAGGAACATCACTGATGATTTACTGACACATCTTAACACTGTGAAGCAGCACAATATGAGCAGGATGGTTAGCAATGCCAGGCATGTTAATAACACCAGGAAACTTTGAAGGGATATATGAGCTTTGAGGTTTAAATTAAAATAGTATGGTACAGACTTGCAAGGATATTCTCAGGTATCCATCCTATATGTGACCGATGCAAACAGGCCCCTGCGACCATCGGTCATATGTTGTGGTCTTGTTCAAAGCTTACTGAGTTCTGGAACTCTTTTTGATACAATTTCCCAGACGTATAATTACAATATCTAGCCTTCCCCTTTAACGGCCATCTTTGGTATTACTCCTTGCCTAGATGACACAGATCCACCAGCATACCTGAAGCGGGTCATCACTTTCTCCTCTTTGTTGGCTAGGCGTGCCATTCTTTTTAAATGGAAGGATTAAACACCTCCAACATACAGTCAATGGATCAGAGATATGATGCAAAATATAAAACTGGAGAAGATTAGATGTACCCTGAATGGCTCTATCAGTAAATTTCATAAAACATGGGATCAACATACTCAATATGTGAGTATGTTGCCTGGCCTGGAACTGTAGTTATATGCTGTCATTGTCCATGTGCTGATGATCCGTCCTATTCATGTTGGAATATGAGATGCCCTTTTATTTTTATTTTTGTTTGGTTTTGTCTTGTGTTTTTATCAGTGTTTATTTATTTATTTGATTATTGTTTCCCTTATGTCTGTCTAGTAGCGTGTCGTGAGAGATGTCTGTTTTTACTGTTATACATAACTATACGTTATACAACTGTGAAAATGTGATCTGATATCTGTTTAAAATCACCATAAATAAAGTGGGGAGAAAAAGAATATATATAGTATGGTACTGTAGGGAAGACACGGGTCTAAAGCGTTACCAAGCTGACATATTTTGTCTTTAAGTAAATATGATGTGCGAGTTTTCCTTTCTATGCCCTGACCATGTTATATGATAAAGACATCAAAGTAGTGGCTCATATCTTAACAACCACTAATCAGAGTTATTTGTATTATTAGTCACACAAGGTTAGTCATAACTGCAGGTATCGAGAAAAGGTTTGGATTAAGCTGTAAAATCTTGAATATTATTTGAAATAAACAAAATAAAACACGTGACCCTGAAACAGCCATACCAGTAGCTCTATGGTGCTTTGGGATAAATGCTTGAATATGTATGGCGGGAACAATGAAACAAAGCTAACATACTGATGTTTAGCAGGTATAATGTTCACCATATTAGTTTAGTGTATTAGCATTTGGTAGCTTTTTTTTACATCAAAGTAACCTGGTGAGGGTGGGTACCGGGCCCGACCAACTATTGCCATTCCAACAGCACAACCAGCAGCGTGGCTTAACAAACCCCAAGTTATGAAATGACTTAAAATGAAGCCAATATTTACTTTTTATTGGTTAATATGTTAATATGTATGTGAAGCAAAACTCTTCAGGTGGGGAACACTTATGAAGAGCATACAGATACAAGTTGTTTGGCTGTATTGTTATTGTTCTAAAATAAAAATAGCTAAAGCAATGGCTGTTACACAAGTGTACACATGTAAGAAATGGCAGGTAAGACAACATGATGTTTTATTTATTCCTCTTTTTACTCAGTAGCATGACTTTTAGTTGTTTCTACTTTTGTCACAATCAGAATGAGTAACTTTTTTTCCCTTGCTCAGCGAGATGAAATGAAAAAGAACCATTAGGTGACAGGCTATTATTTTTGGTAGAACTACATTGTTTAAAACAAAATGTATTGTTTTCTTCTTGTCCTATCGTCGTTTTTTTTACTCCCTCGCTATTTCCTCCACACATTTATTCAAACCATTTTCTTTTGGACCACTGATTTCCTCTGGCCTTTTGTACTTTTGTCACAGAACAATGCAGAACAAATTGTTCTTTCTTGTGCCCTCAAAAGGTCATGATCATTTTGTTCCTTTAACAATAAGTGACACTTCTGCAAACTCAACCTGAGTGAGAAACAGCTTCTAATTGTTCCCTCTTTTCTAAAGTTTTGAACTAGCTATGGGTTTTGGGGGGATAAGCACTCCCAATACTTTTAAGAGTCACTTCATCACATCTAAGAGTGATTTGAGTGGACTCTTCCACTGGATGAGTATGACACTCCAAGCTTGTAGCTTTCCACCAGGTTTATTAGGTCCCACCTCAGTGGAAGCATCTCAAGTGATATTGTGACAAGCTACAAACTCTTCACTGGGCTTTTCGTAAAGCTGTCCACTGGTGTAAAGAAGACATCAGCTATATTTAGTGGATATATGTCCCCATGCATGTGTGTGTGGGTGTTCATAAGGGATGACAGCAGGCAACATTGATTACAGTGCTGTCATGATCTAAAATTGCACCGTGATTCACTGGCTGTGACAGCAATCTCTATTTCAAACTCTTTTCAGCAGCATATGAATATTCAATGAGATCAAGGAGAGTGTAATGACAATGCAAATATACATATACAGTCATTCTTTGTTTATGTTCATGTAAATGATTCAGACTTTGTTTCACAATAGTGATTATCACTACTAAAGGGTCCTGTAGGGTACACTTTCATTGGGGGAAAACAAAGGTGTTTTTCTAGGATGAAGTGTTTTCTTACCTGTAGTGAGATGTGCGTATGGGACACAGATCAATTCAGAAGAAGACAGATTCCCACACATCCCCAAGAGACCGTAGAAAAAAAACAGAGACAAAAGCGTTGTTAGCTACAGTGGGATCATCATTTAGTATGTGTGGCAATTCTATAGATGCAATTAAGTCTATCAGTGTCTCTTGAATACGAAGACAAAATGTGGTATCACATGGTTTACACAATATAAGACTGTCATTAACACTGTTGAATTAGTTCAAATATGCTTCCCATTCAGAATTTGTTATTGATCTCTTAAAATCATTTCTGTTGTATTCCATTCCAGTCACACGTGTTTGAATAACGGCAATGATATAATGGAAAGGAAATACTTTAGCTCAGGAAGCCCCTTTATCATCCTCATTGTCACGATAGCAGAAGCAAAATCAGAACCACGGCTGACTCCATCATCAACAACACAGCTAACATTACAGACAACATTATGAATATAATTAGAACTGTAATCATCATTAGCGTCACATTCTTGCAACCCTTGCAGAAGAAAGAACAAAAAGAAGAGAAAGATATAAAGTACCCATTTGATCAGCCAAGTGTGAAAGACTCATTTTAGATTTAGCTGAGATACTGCTTCATGTACTTTACAGTTGTATCCAAGACTTTCAAGGTACTTTTACATTCTCAAGAAGAATCAGAAGGACATGCTAAAAACTGCTTGTTTGGAATCTACTGTATTTTTGCAAGGACTCTACAAAGAATGTATGGGGTTGAATTCACTTTCTTACAGACAATTCTTCCATGCACTAGGTCTAGTTCTGGTTTTAAGCTGCGAGAGACATTTCATTTGTGAGTAATTTAAAGAAATGTCCATTATCTTACATTTCTCCTTATGATGTAACACCGGCCAGATGCCCGAATCCCTGTCGAGTCAGGTCTACTTTCTTGATGGTTGTAACCTTTCTACCTTCCCCAGTTCTCTTTGCATCTTCCCATGGGGGTGTTACTATGATATGGACAATTGTTCTGATTTCCAGTTTCAGAGAGCAAGGTCTATAATATATCTTTGCCATTTCAGGGACAAGTGTTGAGTTGTGGGCGGGCCCAGCCTCGGTGAAAAGGAGTAAAATGGCAGCGTATTGATTGGGAAGATAGAACACTTTAAAGACTGAGCATTAATGTCCATGGGCAAGGTCATGCACCCTTCATTCAACCATTATGATCAACACCCACTGCAAAACAAGCCCACACACAATTCACACATGTACACATGTAGACATGTGCGTATGAACACAAGCAAATGCATATAAGGACTCACTGGTGAGCATCTGCCCAAGGCTTTTGTCCAATAATAACAATCTCTTTAAATAATAACCACATAAAATGGCAAGATGAGATTCTGCACGATGACACGTAATCTGTTTGGTTCCCCTGAGTTATAAATGTAATTGGAAAATCGCTCGGAGTTCACAAGTAAAATTGATTGTTGATTTGATCATAAAGGGCCTGCAGTTGCCTTTCAGATATTAATTCATAAAGTGTTACTAATAGTCTTGGCAAGAATTCAGCAAGCACAGGTAGGAGTTACGGTAAAACGTAACACATCTTAATACAACATTGGTCAGTCAAATTAGGTTAAGAAATAAGTATTGCATAACTTCAATGCATTAATATTTCAATAAGCTGACATGTCCAAACAGAAGCTAATAGGCCAGTGTGTGTTATGAAGCAAGCCTTGCCACGGAGATCGAACCAAATAATTAACTACTTTAACATCAGGGCATGATAAAACGACACATTCCATAACAACAAAAGAATAATACATGTGTTGGGGAAAGTCCCTTACATTATTCATTTCAGTAAACATGAGCTCAAGGCTGTGAGTGAGTGGTGAAAAGGTTACATCTCTGACATATAGAATGGGGAAGGTTAATGAGTAGGTTAGAGAGAAGCTGTGCCACATAGCTGGCATTTAATTAACTGTGCATTTATATTGAGAGGTTATTGACACCTAAGTCTTTCTGTAAAGCCAAAGGTCCCTTACTATAATATATGCTGATAGGTTTGATGGTGAGCAACACTTTTCAGTAGCCTTATAACTGCTGACAAACCTTTTGTATGTTTTATTTTGGCACGCAGTAAAGACAAAACTTCAGATGTCATAAAGAAAACAGGTAATTCTCAATTTCAAAAAGAATACTATAGTTTGTTTAGCGGTTATTGGTAAAAGCCACAACATTTTATTTTAGATCAGTTCAATATTTAAAAAAAATTCCAAACTTTTTCAAACCATGACCAGATGGAAATATGAGTTGAATGCCAGGTCACTTTTAAAAGTACTGTACGTACAGCACTGCTTTAACCGCAATGTAGGATGCACTCATGTTCCATTTTGGTTAGGAAAATCATGAACTCGGTGACCTATCAACTTTTAAAAATATCAAACTAACAGCTTTCTCTCACTGTACTTTCCAGAGTTGAAAATGACTTGACAGAATTTCTTGATTTCTTTTTGCATTGGCTTTGACATGCACATGCAGGTTAGTCCCAGGAGGGAACAAATGCCATTCCATTTAAAATCACTTTATAAGATCTGCTTCAACTGGTTATGTCTTCTTGCAGACCGCCTGGCTAACCTTCATCTCAGAATCGTAGCATTTCAATTTGGTCCCGGGGTTTGAAGAGGTTTTTTCATCTGCAGGCAGTCTGAGATGGTCCTCTCTAAAATAAGTTTAGATCAAGGTCTAGGTAGAAATGAGTCCAGAATTAGACAATGTTGGAGAAAGCCTGAGGTGGTTCGAGGATTGTTGGACTTAATATTCGAATGACACCGACTTGTGGGATTTCAGGATGTCTTTTCACCAAAAGTCTGCCAGCAGTAAAAAGTGATACATTTCTATCATATGGGATTGCTTTAGATTGCCTTCCAAACTACATTATACCATTTCACCTAAGTCGCCCACCACTCAGCAGCAGCATGACCTACAGTATTTCATGTAAGACAGGCCCTGTCCTATCTCTCCATTTGTGCCTTTGAACACCATGTTTGATTTCTATCAGAGAATGTCCCTCCTGGGTGAAAGCTGGCCAACAGTATTGTGTTTACAGTTTGATTCAGCCATTGATTGTCTGCTGCGTTTTGTTCAACAGGGGGACGACGAGTGTTCAAATTGCACATTTCATTCAACATAAAACGATGATGCAGAGTGATTTGCGGCTAACACAAGCATAATAGCACAAAAGCACAGAAAAGCATACCAACACACACTTTCCCAATCAATCTGTCGGACAACCTCTACTGGGCATTATTGGAGAGAAAAATCAATAGGCCAGCGGCCACCCTGAAATCGCTGCTGCTGCACCATCACATGTTGTTTCCACGCGTGCACTACTCCAGTCTTGGAGAGAGAAGGTGAGAAGGATTGGCACGAATTACAAGGACATGTGTTGAAAGATAGGAAAAATAATCAGAACAAAAACCTTAAAATACTCATTTTTACCACAGAAGTAAAACAAAAACAACCATGTGAGTAAAATGTATCCAAATGTTGTTTTTGACATAAGCTAAGTCAGATAGAAGAAAGAAAGGAAGTCAGGTGTTGAGATTCTTTAACAAACAAAAAAACAGTATACTGCCATGATTTTAAAATGTATGAATTAGAGATACAATGAAAATAGTAGAACAATGAGAATCTATTATTTTTTTTCTTGAAGCTCTGTTTTTTATTAAGTCTCAACAGAAAATCTGTCAGAATTATAGAGAGGAAAAGGGAATGAAGTAGGCAGGAAATGGTGAAAACAGGAGTAAGGTTTGAGTGTCAAGCCTGGATGAGCCTGACAAGAGGCTTTATTTCAAAGGTCAGGACTGGACCTGTTGATTGGCTCTCCCACATGTCACCTCTTTTCACCTCTCTTCCTTTCCTATCTCCTTCTCAGAGTGTGTCACAGAAGCCCTCCAGATCCGCTCTGCACTGACCTTCTGTGGCCAAGATTGGAAGATAGAGGGAACAGAAGAAACACATAGTGTGTGGGAAAGAATGAAGATGGTGTTTGAGACACACACACACACACACGAGAGACACACTGTCTTACACATGCACACAATACTTGGTACAATATGGTTATTGGTTGTTAAATTGTGACAGTAAGCAGCGAACAACCTTTACGATAATTCGGGTGGATACTGCTGCTGGTTCACTACACAGATACTCTCAAGTGGTTGTACTGTGTGTGTGTGTGTGTGTGTGTGTGTGTGTGTGTGTGTGTGTGTGTGTGTGTGTGTGTGTGTGTGTGTGTGTGTGTGTGTGTGTGTGTGTGTGTGTGTGTGTGTGTGTGTGTGTGTGTTTCCCCTGGGAGAGAAAGGTCTGTGGGTGAGACAGCATAAAGAAAGTGAAGAGAGGAAAAAGTTCATGGACTTATGCAGTGTTATCTTCCCGCACTGGGGAAAAGAAAAAGCGGAGAGGTGGAAGATGAGGAAAGGTGGATGGAGAGACACAGGGGATTCTTAGATCAAGTCCACAGTGGTCTGCATCCTGAGAGACTGGGTGAAATGAAGGGAAGAAAGACAGCATGAAGGCATGTCCTTTCAAACTGGCTTATCAGACACAGCTTTCCCCAAGAGAGGCAGTGAAGGAGGAGGATGAGGGCACCGGCAAAAGAAAAAGAGAGTCTGAAAGAAAGTAAGATTGAAGATGAGTTAAGAGGCAGGAAGGAGTCGGAAAATTGCAACACGAATGAGTGAAGCAAAAGTGAAAAGATGGATGAGACTGAAATGAGAATGTAGAGGAAATGGAAGAGAAGAGCATGGGGACCACATGTGAGATAATTACTTGGAAAAGAGTCAGATAAGAGGGAACAGTGTGGAACTCATGGCAATGATGAAAAAAAGACTAAAAGAAATGTGGCAGAAAAGCTAGGAGTTGGATTCAGAGAGTGTGAAATAGTAAGTTTAAATGCAAGAAATGAGAGGGCAATGAGCTGTAATTAAAAAGAGGACAATGGCAAAAAGAAAGTAGAATAGGAGTTGGAGATCATAGCAATGGCAAAGAAGCAACACAAAGCTAACTGAGGGTTTACCAATAGTCAGGGACCTCAGCCTGCCTGACACTCGTATCTTTGTTCTCACCTCTGTTAAATAAAACATCACCATACTGATCGATACACCCAGACACTTAGACACACTGCACACATAGGTATGCACACACATGCACACACTGCTTTACATTCAGTACTATCACCGCACTGAAAGCCTGAGGAAGAATGGGAGACATATGTTTTCTATCCATCCATTCATCCACTCCTTTCTCCCGGCCTTTTATCTTTCATTATTAAAAATCAATCTTTCAGTCTAAATGCACATGCGCTGTAGCGATCCCACACATACTGTTTTGAAGAGTTTCAGGGACCATTTTACACACTCTAGCTGGATTTGTCTTAAAGCATGCACGCTCGCATTTTTCCTCCCACACACAAGGAGGTCAGATGGGAAGCAAATTGAAATTTTAGTTGTACAAACATTTCTAGGAGGCAAAGCTTACATATTTTTGAAATCAGAATGTATTTTAATGGATAGAACCTTGAACAACAGATTCTATTATTTTGTATTTTTTGGATACACAATGTAAGAATGATGAAAGACCTATGGGTTATTTCACGTTAGAAGAAGGATAATAGGGAGCTGCAATACAGAATAATCTAATTTAAAGTCAATTCCAACACACACCCTGTGACAGTCATACAAACACAATCATTTCCAATTTGAATCCATTTGTCACAACAAATCTATCCCAACCAATGTTAAGGGACAGAACAAGAACTATAGAAAAGCTAGAGACAAATCCCAGGTATCATTATGTGGTTCGGCAAGAATCAGAACAAAATAACTGCAAACTTTATTGAGAGCTTGTTAATGGTGCACTGTCTCGATCTAACAGAGACGTTTGTCAGGCATCATAAAATCGAAACTGCAAACTTGGTGAAACACCCCCCTGAGAGTCATTAAAACTGTAGAAAAGATCATTGTCTCATGTCTCCAGACTGAAGAGTCCCTGTAGGTTGGCTGAAGCCGGGGACAAGGTACATTATCTGTACATGGTCCAAACACCATTGACATTCTCCATGCAGAGTACACTTGAAGGTGTACAATACTGCAATATATTGGCCACTGCACGGAATGTGGAATGACCATCTAATAAATATATATTTATGTATCATTGATGGTTGCTTCTTCTCCCTAATCAGTATCAGAACACTTTTATTCGTCCCACAGAGAGGAATTTTTTACCGTGAGACACCGCGGGTGCAGCAGCCTGTCGCTGACGGAGCTGCACAGTGCGGACAGGGAGTCCTGGAGGGGGTGGGACATATTGTCCAGCAGGGATATCATAGACTTGCTTAAAAGCAACATCATTTAGATACTAGTGATTTCTCCATTTTCAGTTCTAACCTACGCTGCTCCTGCAATATACAATAAACTGTAGAAGTCCCTCTGCCAGTCTCAGGCTGATCACTGAATTTATGTTACTACACAACATTGTTAATCGCGTGTAATTAAAAGTGTTACTGCAACCCTAAATTAGCTTAAAACGGTCACACCCTGAGCGTCCATTTGTATTAGTTAGGACACTTAGTCAAGTCTAAATGTTCTCCACATTGAACTTGTACTTGAATAGATTCACAGCCCAAGTCATTTACACAATTCTCTGTAGAGATAACCCCAATTACTGCTTCATAAGACTTACACACCACACTGCTCCAATATAATGTGTGATGTACTCAGAAATTGAGAGCTGGGACTCAGCGAGAAGATAAAGACAGACAGGGACACAGAGGCTAGCAGAGAGAGAGCAAGGAGTTGTACGTTTGAATTAATTGAGGTCGAAGTTCAGAATACAGGTCAGAGCTGATGGTGGCATTGGAGACATGAACTCAACACAACTCTGTCCTCTGCACTACCCTCTCTCATTCCCTCACCTTCATTTTTGTGTGTTGGTGTCAAGACCAAGTTCAAACTGTAGTCCCCTCTCTTTCTCTCTTGCTTTATTCAATATGATGTCATGCCCTGTATTCATAATATTCTGCCGTCTAATATTGTTCATATTTAAACAATAATCGAATGTTGACATTGGCACCAACTTTTGGCACAGCAAAGGTACACCTGTGTGTTCTGGCCCCAGTTTTTTTGTCAAAGTTCGGCTGTGATAAAATAATACTTCAGTCCAGCTACACACCAGGCACAAGTCATCAGGATTTAATGGGATTTCTGTTTTCTTTCTGGAGGGTTTAACCCTCCAGGGGTTAACTGTACAGTAAGTCGTGGAATGACTTCACCCTGCTGATTTTGTGTTTGTGTGTATGGATGTGTGTTTTGAAGGGAATTGCTCACAACAGGCTAAAGCTTAGCTGTAGTTAACAACACCTACGTTGTGCAGTGTTAACACATTTAAATTGTAAAGTGGTACAGATGAGGTCCCATAAGTAACATCAATTATAAAATCATGCTTGTATTTTAAGTATTTCAACAACAATTGAATGGATTTTTAGATTTTGTGTAGAACCATGGTGGAAAAATCCTACTAACTGTGATGATCTCGACTTAATCTCTGGTGCTACAATGAGGTTGACATTTTAGTGAACTGACCTGACAATTATAGGATGGATTGCCGTTCGATTTGGCATAGATATTTTTTCCCCCAGGAAAAGGACTAATAATGTTGGTGATCCCCAGACTTTTCTTTTAATACCATTATAAGGTTAAAACATGTTGGTGCCAATATCTAAAGAAAAGGTCATTCCCATGTACATCAGTTATACTGATTATAGCTAATTATCAAATGTTAGCATGAAAAAACCCTAAACTACGATGGTGAGCACTGTAAACATTACACCTGCATCTGCGTGTTAGCATTGTAATTGTGAGGTGATGTAAGCATCCAGCTCAAAGCACTGCTGTGCTCAAGTATTGCCTTGCAAAGCTGCTATTGCTGTCAATATGCTGCATGTCTATTCATTTATACTGGTGATAATTATATTTCTGTATTTAGTTTAATAAACTGATGAACATTAACATTAAAATGTATGTTTTATATGGCTATATTGTTGTTTATGTAGATATATGTGTCCACCAGCATACTGGGGGAATCTAGGACACACTTGTATTTGACCTGCAGCCTAACGTGTGTTTGTGTTGATCGGGGAAATTATTGCCTCCTGTTTTACGAAGAGGAAACAATTTCAACAGCTGTTACTATCAGCTCTCCTCCAGAACAGAGACAATGTTAGTTTTAATGGTACAGTAGAAGCAGAGAACACTGCTTTCACGAACGCACCTCACTGTCTAAAGGTCACACTGTCTGTTTTCTAAAGCACAATGGCCCTTCTGGTAATGGCTACAATCATTTCAGTACAGTACAAAGGTTGCCACAAGGCAGGTATGGAACTGCGCTTTGATTCAGAAACAATTAAAGGCTGTGTCTGTGAGTGTGTGTCATGTCTCGAAAAATAATGTTGTTTTATTTATATTAGTTTCCGTCCTGTCGCTTTGTTGTCTTGTGCTTCCCTGTTTTATGTTAGAGATTAATTCCCCCTCTCGTTTCAGGTCTCTGTGCTCCCCGCCGACATGTGTCTCCCATCTTCGTGATTGTCTATCACGCCCTGATTGTTTCCATCTGTGTCTCCTCACCTTGTGTATATATTGTCCTCGTCTCCCCTGTTCCAGTGCCAGTTCGTTATACGTGAACGTCAGACAACTAGCTCCAGGCTCATGTGTACTCCTAGTACCTTGTCTCAGTTACGTTTTTTCCCTCATACGAGTGGTTTTTGTGTTCGTAGTATTTAGTTCAGAGTGTTTTTTTGTTTGTGAAACCCATTGTACTGTGATCACTCCAGTAAAAGGACTTTTCCTGAAACCCCTTTGTTTGTTCGCCCCTTGACAGTGTGTGCTAATTCCTATAGATAAATCTTACATGATTATCTCATACCTGGAAACACAGTTCTGTAACAGTAAACATGTTTAATGTTATTAAGTAGTGGGATGTTATGTCACAGGTTGCCCCTTTTACTCCGCATTAATGTTGCAGCAACAGAACATCTAATTATCATTATTGATTTCCTTCCGTTAAAAATGCATTCTGTTAAGTAAACATAAAAAAATTACCCCCTTTAAGTGAGTACAAATTCTAATTTGGTTTAAACCGTATAGCTTTGACAATAACAGTTACTGGAAAAAGTACTGGAAAAATGGATGTGGACCAATCAATAGCCTTCCAACCAGTATGGAGCAGCAATCATTCTGTGAATAGAAATCAGTTTTCGGACCAAACTGTAATGCTGTGCTGACCCATCACATTGTATGTGAACGCTAAATCCACCACAGAGACCTCTAAACAGCCTGGAAAAGACTGGCTTGTATGATTTGTATGATGGTGCTGTGGGAGTAGGAGTTTGTTAACCAAATGTATAAAGCATATATTATTGTGGTTCTTAATTAAAAAAAAGGCATTGATCTTTCAAGAAATACGTAGTGTAAATTGCATAACAGCATTAAATGCAGAAAGTGTTTCTGAGGTGCAGCTTGTGGCAAAAGATCCTCCTCGGTCAGGAACCTCCTCTGCCCCCCCCGCTAAAAGACCCAGAGGCTTGTGGGTGCTTCCTGACAAACTGGCGCGTCTTTATTGATGACACAGATTGATCACGGCCTCCGGGGAGATATGAGCAATAAACCCATTCCTAATTGAAACCTCACACACACACACACACACACACACACACACACACACACACACACACACACACACACACATACACATACACATACACATACAGACACACACACACACACACACACACACACACACACACACACACACACACACACACACACACACACACACACACACACACACACACACAGCAGGCACCAACGTCTAAAGGTATTCTTAATGGACAAGAGTTTTGATCCAGAGATATATAGTTCATGGAGACTGCAGACAAAAGAAGAGGGGTGGATTTATTTCCACTTACAAAGGAATCAGTACAGTTCTGTACGTGCTTTACAGTATGTGTGTTAGCGTCCTTATTATCTGCAATTATGCTGTTTATCTATCTCAGCACACACACATAGACAGACACATATTAGTTGCTCTCTTGTGAATACATGTTTTCACCGTCCACTTCCCTGCCTCTAAAGGCCTTTTTATTCACAACGCCTATAGCCCATTGGGGCTCACACACTCTGGGATTAATTAATAGTTTAGCTAGGCCAACCCTCTTGCAAACATCTATTCAGCATGGAGGGAGGGATACAAAGCAGGTGGGATATTCGGGCAGAAGGCAGGGGTAGCCTCCAAGAGACAGAGATAAACCAAGTAGTCTGCAGAGGACAGAAAATACGTGTTTTGATATTTTTGGTTGGAAACCAAATCGAGAGGAATGTCCCAGCTGCTGGGATAACAGAGGAAGCAACACTGAAAAATAATTAAAGGAATAGAGCAGGGGTGCTTGGTGGTTTGCGAACAGATTATATCTGGTATGTTGGTCATGCCACATGAGGGAGGGCTGGCTAGACAAAGCTTTGCATGCACTATGACTCTCCTGCACTCCTTATCGATTATTTCAGCCAAGCTCTTCCTAGACAGTTGACATAAAGTTCTGTGTGTGTGTGTGTGTGTGTGTGTGTGTGTGTGTGTGTGTGTGTGTGTGTGTGTGTGTGTGTGTGTGTGTGTGTGTGTGTGTATGTGATGTATAGCTCAATATTTGCAAATATTGGCAATTGTAATATGAGTATCATTCCCTTTTGCGCCTCTAAAACCGCTACGGGTGACTATGAGAGCGTGTGCGTGTGTGTGTGTGAGTGTGTGTGTGTGTATGTGGTGTAAAAAAGATAGAATTGGGGAGAGGGACAAACAGAGACAGAGACATAGAGGAGAGAGAAAGAGAGAGCGAGAGATAGAGACAGAGAGAGAGAGAGGGAGAGAGAGAGAGAGAGAGAGAGAGAGAGAGAGTGAGAGAGCTCTTGGTGCACCCCACAGCCAACTCAGTCTAAATAGCTCCTTAGGGAATCACCAAGGCGGAACAATCGATTTCAACAATGGATGGCTTGAAGAACGAGAAAAAAAAAGGCTGTCGTGTCATTTCCTCTAATTCCAGCCATTTCCTTATCAAGTATTAACCTAATTTACCTCACTTTAAACAGATTTATTTACAAAAAGCGAGGTACATGTAATGACAGAGGTGTTTCTGGAGCTCCAATGACAACTTCCAAAAACCTGAATATACTCCAAGGTGTTCACCTCTCTCGATTTGGTCAGCTGTGAGTTTAATGATGTGATTGGGTTATCCCTTAAAACCCAATTAAAGTCACAATAAGTGGATCGTATCTATAGCTGCTTACATGTAATCATTTAATTGGAGTATTATCTGCTTTCTCTAATCTTTAGATAGGCCTCTTGTTTGTAAGGATAATTGTTGGGCTTACCAGTAGTAAAGTTGAATTTGGTGTGCACAGCGACGGGGTGGGGGTTCATTTCCACTTACAAATGTAGCAGACTCCAAACGCCCTGTAAGTCTACTATTTACTTGATACTCCAAGAAGAAGAATCCTTGAATTCCCCAGCAATTAAGTAAAGTGTCATATAGTTGGAAAAAAACATGACTTTTTAATAACCTGGTTCATCTGTTTACAGGCACTTTTACATGTCAAAATAAATGTTGAGCATATATGTATTTGTAATAACTGGATGGTGCTGTATATCTAAGTGGCCTTAGCTGCTATTAAGACAATTAGATAATGAAGTTTATGTGTCTTGTTAAATAACTGCATTATTGTAATTAGTTATGAGTGGCAGTTGAATCTAGTTGTTTGATTTGTAACCTGCCATAGATCAGCTAAATGGTTGCTTATTTTCCACAAATGATAACTGGAAATACAAATACTCTGACATTAGTTTGACCTGAAATTGACCAAAACAATAATTTCCTCCATCAGCCAACAGAGATGTCAGCCACATGTGTGTACCGCTAAGACGCTTTGAATCGTACTCATGCGTTTTTGTTTGATCAAGCAATTTGAATGTTAATCTGATGGCTGTTATCTTAAAATCCACTTTATGAAGTATGAAGCTAGCCAGCCGGCTGAGCGCACGTTTGGCCCTCTCTGCAGATGTTCTCAAGGTAAACGAGAAAGAACGACCTCACAGACAATCACTACGATGTGTCAGGGGAAAGCAGCAGATCCTGTAATAATGGTGCATAATAATAACAATAAAAAAGAAAATAAATACAAACAAAAAAGTGTTATAATTTCATCATTCAACTCTCTGTCTCTCCCTCCCTCCTCTCCTCCTCTCTCCTCTCTCTGCCACAGGGCTCATTATAGAGTGCTTTGGAGATCGGCTAAGATGCCGCCCTAAAGATGAGAGAACAATTACTGTCAGAAGGCTTCACTCTCTGCGTTTTCTGACACTCCTCAAGGGCCATTATCTCACATCAGCTTAGTGCATACAGATGAACACAGAAGATTCAGAGCTGCAAACAAAGCTGTTCGGGCGAACAAAAGAAACATGCCTTCAAGACTGGGAAATACTCAACAATTGGTTTTACTGCCACTCTCCGTGCCTTTTTAATATTCCTCATAAGGACTGGATTGATGTGCATGTCAATATTTGCTTTTTGTCCCTAAAGAAATGTATTGTTATTTGGTGGCCATCAAAGGAAAAGGGATATGCCATTGCTCTATTGCTGGCTCAAAATCAAGTGTGGATGTATGTGCGTCCTTGAAGATAATTTACGACACAAAGTAGCATACTGGACAAAACTTCTTACTTTATGACATGCTCGAAATACAAAGCAGCATGTAAATATGGAAGGCATTGAACAGAAGAAACCTTGCTAACACTAACGGTGCAATTAACTATTGATAATGTTTGAATCAATTTGGAAAGATACTGTCCGACTCTCAAGGGGACTCTAGAGGGTAAGGAATTCAAAGACTACTATTGGTAAGAGTGATCATTAGCTCTAATATGCTGGAGCCAGCATAACTTGTGGAGTTCACAGTTTATTTCATAGTTCTTTTTTGAAGATTCATTCACTTCAACCCGGCCTGCTAGCCAGCAGAAGATTAATGGGTTTAGTTCACTGAGAATAATCTTCTTTTTTATCAGTTCATTTTCAGTAGTAAAAAATGATAAATTATACAAAAAATAGTGAGGGTTTTCTTTCTATCTTGACAACCATTTGGAATTCTATGTATTCACGTTCTGCTTTGACCATGCTTAACTCTCCATTCATTACAGATAACAACTGAATACAGGTTTTCTTACTCAAAGGCAACTGCAAAATTGTGGTGTTAAAGGATGTATAGCCAAAGCCTTAATGTCATATCTTCCTCGGGATGAAATCCTACAGATATAATAATGTATGTGTGTATTTCTGTAGGCAATTATTACCAGTAATGAGAATACAACCTGACAAAGTGTTTGTCTGTCGCCACTATTTTTAACATGTATCAAAGAGTGAAATTGCACATTTTATTTAGACTCCACTTATATTCTCGCTGCGTTTCATCAAGTTCTTTTTTAATGTAATTAACAGTTTATCATGCCTTATTTTTTTTGCCATGTATTCTTCTCGCAAATTATAAATTCCAATTCCCTTTACACTTAATTTCTTGTCACTGCAACCTAAGCTTTTCCCCTGATTTGTATCAGGGGAAGGGAATTGTTTTCTTCTGGTACACAACATACTGAGGATATGTACAGTGTCACAAACAGATGCCACACTACTACTCACAGGCCATGATCCCCTATCTGCTTAACAGCTGTTAACAAGTGTTGGATGCTCTTTACACCTCAGCTGCCATCTATTTTTTTTAATTCTAGACGCAATTAACATGTGGTATTATGCATCCTACTACCAGTTGAAGGTGTGTTTCTAGATGTATACACATTTGCTATGGTTCTGAAGTGGCCACTTTGTTCTGTGGAGGACGGCAATAAAGATTTTAAAGAAAGACTTTGGCCTGTGAGAAAGACTTTGATGCCAGCAACCTGCAGCGCAAACATGTGACAAGATGTTTTAGCACAAAACCTGAACATGAATAGTCACACTGCTGCCAGGAAAAGTACTTTTGGATGTGAATGTTTGCATAGCTGACAGGCAATGAAATAATCATTCTAGTTTATATACGAGGTCATAAAACTCTGATGTTTTTCTCCTCCTTTCGGCACTAATTATCTCTGAATGAATCTCTGGCTTTGCAATGTTTTTTGTATGGATTCACGATGGAGCCGTGGGCATTTTATTGACGTAAGAGTCTCTAATTTAGTAAAGTCAGATGCCAAAAAAGAGAGTCAAACAGTGCAGGGGCCCGTCTGACACTGTTTATTTGTTATTACTGTTAGCCTGTCGTAAAAAAGCCTATTTTTCAACTGACTTCAGTTTAATTTGATGTGTCAATAGCTGAAAGCTGAAGTGGCACTTCCCTCCTGCTGATTCGGTAGTGCCAGTATATCGAAATGGATTCACACACTGTGTCTAAGGTATTCAAATGTACAGCAGCGAGCAGGATAAAAGCTTCTTTCAGAGTGACTGCATTTGTTTGATAAAGAGACGACTTTACTGATTTGGTCTAGCAGCAAAAAGATTGACAGTGTTAAAATGACTGTCCCTTCTTCCCATCCTCCCAGACAAAAAAAGTAGAAAACACTTCAGCTGTGTGTGAACAGCGGTGTATGTATATAAAAGGGAGTACAACAAGTGTGCATGCAAATTCTTCTGTGTCTAAGTTTCGGTCTTTGTATAGATGTGTTTTAAAGCTAGAGGAAATTAGAAAGAAACAATATAACTTATAAACAGACTGCTGACTAGTTTCTGATTCCTGTCCACACTCTTCCATTTTACTGCACAGTATTTTCTCTTGCAGGAAAGACAATATCTTGCATATAACAAATTAGATGATTTACATCAAGAGAACAATGTCCAACAGAGGACCAAATGGATCTGGTTATTCATGTCCACAGTCTATCCTTGATTTGATTTCACATTCATTCCAAATAATGAATAGATGATAGATCTGAGATCAACATAATGGTCCCTCATTTGTTACAGAGTAATTATGAAAGAGTAAAGGAAGCTTTATGCAGTGGATGATGGACAGCACATGTTGGGTGTCCTGTTAACCTTCTGGGCAAACTGACTAAACTAATGATGCTCAAACTGCATGCACAAGTATTTGAGGACAATTGCCAAACCACTCAAAGCCCATGACAAAGTCAACCTCCAACTCCAATGCTCATTATATTCCCATCCCAATTTGCACCAGATAGTTTAGCCCTGAAGAGAGCTTTTCAGTTCTCTGTTGTTGTTGTGAGTCAGTGTACACTCCTCTCTAGCTACTACAGAGGCAGTCTTTGTGTCTCCAAGGCCCTTTGCTGTCTTCTATTCTCTGGCCCCTCTTCAATGCGCACACACGCACACGCACACGCACACACACACACACACACACACACACACACACACACACACACACACACACACACACACACACACACACACACACACACACACACATTCCCATCCCCAGCAAATGAGCCTCTACTATTCCTTCCTAGCTTTGCGCAGGGAGGACATTCCATTCCTTGCATATTAAACACCACATGCATCCACCGACGCAGCATCCACACTCTGGCCAACAATTAGTCCCTTCCTTCCCCTGCTCCTCCTCCTTCTGTTCCCAGAGGAAAGGAACTATATAGCCCGGGTCAAGCAGCCTATAATCAGCTGGCCACTAATGATGGAGCAGACTCACTATGCTGAGGGCCGCGACCAAACCCTGAAACCTGAAGCACTTATTTTTGTGGGTGCGTAAAGTTAGAGAGATAATTCTTCAAGAGCAACACTGATAAGCCACAATTCCTTTCTGTTTTCCTTGTATTTAAACCTGCTACCTCCAAGGCTGAGTAGGAGATTCACTTCAATACGGAGAATCAGACACTAGACTGAGATTGAAGCCATCATTCAAGATTAACAGGGTAGATGAAACTTGGTGGAGAGGTGCAAGTTCATGCATCAGATGGTTGAATGTTTTCAAAAGTAGAGGATGTGTTGTTGTTGTTTTTCTTGGTTGGCATTCTCATAATCCTCTCAGCTGTGAGCCAAGGCAAGAACAACGCCTCAGTGATAGAGCTGCAATACATGTGATTGAGCACGGACCCAAATTGTCCCTTAGTGATATGGCCTTTTATTTTGCAGCTGGGACAAGGAAATTTAATGACTTAGGTGGAGGCCAGCAAGGTGCTTAGATGGTCAGACTCTGGGACAGCGTGGCACCACTTAGCCCCTGTCTGTAATGGCCTGGACACCTCCATCCCTCTCCTACGCCATAGTGGTCTGGCTCTGTCGTCCTTCATTCCTTCCCTCTCCCACACATATCACTTAGACACAAGCGAAGTGGATGGACTAAAAGGGCGGGTGATGAGCGAAGGAGAGAGATAATAGGGTGAAAGGGTAAATGGATAGAAAAGAAAGAGGGGACAGTTAATGGAGAGGGAGGACAGTGAAGGCGCCATCAATGGAGGGGGAGGTTCTTGTGAAAATGGCAGAGAGACAAAGAAAAAAAGGAGATAGACAGAACACAAATAAATTGAGACACTCCTATCTCCCTTTGTTCTGACTGAGAAAAGGGCCAAGTCCTTATTGCTGCCTATCTTTCAAAAAACAGAGTTGTCTCTTTTCATATGAGCCTTTCAATTTTCCTAATAACATAAGTAATTGATCCACAGGAAGTATATTTTTTTTGCTACCAAGGCCCCTGTTTTCCACACAGCTTCTTTCATCTAATTGTTTAATATTCACACAAAATAAAGATTCTTAGTCTAAAAATGCCATTCTGTACAAAAACTGTCTGCTAGGCCCAGCATTGTGCAGAAGAGACTCCTGCAGGTTTGGAAGTAAACATTGTCACTTTGAAGGACACATTTTATTCTGCACTGTTGTCATTTTCAAAACTCGTGTTTTCATTCATTATTGCACTCACTATTTATCTGCCTCTTTCATATTTCCCTTTCACTTTTAAAACAGTTTTTAAGTTGGGATCAAAGACTGGCTGAGAATAAAGGTTGACATGAGAGCTGTACTTGTCTCCACTTTTGTTAAATCAAATAAAACAAAAAAAAAACATAATTGGTCGACCATATCCAAAATGTCAGGGGCAGAGCAAATTGAAGGACAGAAAAGGAGAAGGGATTATGTAAAAGAGAGAAATGGGGAAGTTATAGGAAGGAAAAGGCTCAGGCAACAAAATGCACCATTGCATATACTTTAAGGTTCTGCTTGGCAGTTCTTAAGAAACAGTTTCCTTTGGATGCTTTTTGCGTAACCTAACATTGTGTATTATTTTAAGTGCAACGATGACCTCAATTGACCTCACTTTTATACAGCGTACTTGATGCTGCAATATCTTGCAATACAAAAATAAAAGCAAAAGTTTGATGGTGATGTCTTTTGTTCCTTCAATTAAACTTTAAAAGGTCCTTTTTGGCTGTTAAATATAACGCTGGTTCTGTACTGGTTACAGTCATTCAATCCTAATGTGCTAATTAGGTCAGGTTGTGAATTGACCCAGTGCACTAGCCAACCATATGCCCCAGCATGCCAGCCTTTGGTCTGCTTCAGCTAATGATAGAACTGAGTAATCAATAACAGCCTCATCGAGTGTCACTGAACTCCTCACATGCCCACGCATGCACCAACACAATACATAGCTCCCTCTTTCTCTCTCTCTCTCTCTCTCTCTCTCTGTCTCTCTCTCCTTCTCTCTTCCTCACTGTGTCCTAATTTGATAATCCACCCTGCCTGCGGGTCAGCAATCTGTCTAGCTCTCATTAGAGATCTGTCGTATTAATAAAAAAAAAAAAACATTTTTTGGCAACACAGTAGGAAATCCATGCTCCGTGCCACATTTTATACCTTTAATTGAGGGATGAAGGAGGCTGCACTTCTAATAGCTTCTTATTTAGCAAACGTAAACACTCCTTTACACACAACGGAAGTTCATTTAGTGGTATTTATTCTTCTTTATTGGACCGGTGACAAAACCCTACAGCAGGACTTACAGGGATTCAGCCAATTTAATTCCTGGCCAATAAACTGTTACCTTGGCTTATTACCTGTCAAAGTGCTTCAGTAATCATGCATGTGTTCAATTAATTCAACCTCATCCATGTGGAAAGCAAACAAAAACGAACATGTGCAGTGATTGTGTTGTTTATCCAAACCTCTCTAGTTTTGCATGCTCAAAAAGGGCATGGTAGTTATTAATTTGTGCCTGGAGGTTGGGAGACCTGAGCCAATCACATGAAGTCAATACGGCGGGGAAGACCACGCCTGCCCTGTAATAAGCTGACATAGTCACAGCAGTAATTGGCTGGCACAGTCAAGCGACAAGGGCAGGCCGGATGGAAGCACTGACCGTGGAAAATTAGAGAGGATGTTTTAAGATTGATCACTGAAAACCTCTCCACTGGGCTCCTTCGCTCATAATAACCCACAAGGATTACAGAATGGCAGGCTGACTAATCTGAGGGAAAGGAGTATAATTGCAGAGGCCATATCTCTCAGAGCGTTAGCTTTTTAAGCCTAGTCATCCATTCGTAAAAGATGATGCCTTGTAGAAAGAAAAGAAAAAAGCAGTAGACAGAACAAAGAAAAGTTCATCTTGGAGAACTGCAAAATGACCCCCCCATCTAATATTCTCTTTTTTTACTAACTGGATGTTACCTGACACACTGTCATTGATAAGACAGTTACCAGTACCTTCACTCACTCCATTCTTAACACGCGCCACAAAAAAAAGACGTCGGGAGCCATGGTGAAAGCGGCAAATGAAGACATAATGCTAAGCCGGATTCACCAAAGGACTCAGGTGGGACGCCAGTATTGACAGGAATGGTTGTTTACCGTTTAGCCTAATTAGAATAGTGATTTCCATATAAACGAGCAACAAATTGTTACAAATAAGGTGTTGAGTGGGAGCTTTATTCAAAGTGGAGGACGGGCACAAAGCAAATTTGGAGCCAGAACTTGGGCTTGAATAAAGACTGTAGTGCTCTCAGCGTACCGGGAGAGGAGTGGGTGCAGGAATTTCCCAATTAGGCCGAAAGGAGGAAACCGGATAGAATCAAGGGATGGGGAAATTACTGGAATATGGCATGGCTGTGAAAAGTTGAGGAGAGAGCGAAGGGAAAGATGAGGGCGATTGGTCACACCTCTGTGTCCTGTTTTTCCTATAGCATCTAAGCCCAGGAAGGATTGGCTTTGACATGCATGAACACATGCACAGCCCCGTGCCTATGTAAAAAAGCCATCCTGCTGCTTCCATCCCCTTGATAATTGGAACTCCACTCATCTCAACAGCTGCCAAAACGCATCTATTCAAGTAAACTCTCCCCCCAATGTGTAAAATTAATTAGTAAGGCTTTTAAATCCAAGTAATAGGCCATCCTGTCATGTTTACTTGCAGTACAGTATATGCAGTAAACACCATGATACAGTTTGTGGTCCAAAGCCGGGTTCCTACGACCCTCTGTGGTCATACATCATCATCTGGATGGGTGACATACATGTCCGGGCTCTGGTTACTATGTAAAATTAACGATTCAAACATAAATAGACTCTGTAACAGGGCTACATATTGGGATGACAATTCCTTTATTAATAAACAGCATACTGGCAACAGTCAATGTATATTACAGCTTGACAAAAAGATGGGATCCATATGATATCCAGGGGGCAGCGTATATTTTTCAATGTAAGGAAAAAAATACATTGATATTTGCTGCTGACATCCAGACAGGCTGCTGGAACAGTAAGATAGAGTGAGTCCTCAGACACTTACACTGTGTTTTTGTTTTCCCACTAATGTCTCTAGTTTTCTCTTACCATATATCAAATTAATGTAGTGCCTGATATGCAGTTCTGGGCTATTCTGATTTAAATAACTAATGAAGCGCTTCTTGATGCCAAGAAAGAGCATCTGCTCAAAGAGACGTGGAGTCAATTTTCATAAATTTGAAACACCCTCTGTGGAATCGTGGAAAGATGGAGAGGGAGGGGGAGGATGGATGAGGAGGAGGAGGGTAGGAGGAGAAAGGGTGGGATAAACAAGGTTAAATATGTCCGTTAATTTGATGAAGTTTAAGACATTCTATATAGAGTGCTTACATGTCTTGTTTCATTCATTTCTGTGAAAAAAGCTAAGTTTCCATTTCCTAAATTATTGCTTTTTATCTAAGATATAGACTTCGCAAATCCAAATTGCTAATTTAAAGAAAGGTTACTGCATTAAAAGTGGAGCTTATCAGTTGTGGTGCACTGTTATTGTTATGCATTAAATGATCCGTAAAATATGACATTTAACATTAGTCAGGGTTTGTCAGTTTACTCAATTATAAGAAAGGACTCTGTTAAGGACAGGTGTTTGCAATATGAAAATATATCATTCAATCTCAGAGGGCAGCATAACTATGCCTTACAGTCAGATGTATAGATACCACAATGTATTGTATGGAGGGGGCATTCATAAAGCACAGGGCACATTTTAACGTTAATCATTATCGAGCTATAAAATGCGGATCAATAACTTAACTTAATAAAATGTTCCCACTATATGTGTGAAGGTAGACCAAGATAAAATGCAAGGTAGATGCACTGGTTGTAACTGCTGGATACAATTGCAAAATTTACTTTGTGCATGTCAACAAAGGTAAACCAATTCAGTTTGATTCAACACAACAGGGAAGTTTCATATTGAGGCGAGAAAATCCAAATCTATCTTTCTCAATGTTTGGACAAGATCAGCAGCAATCGATACTAATAGTGTGAAAGTGATGATAAGAAAAGCATCCTCTCCACAATCCGAAACTATAATGCTTAAAGCTTCTGTGATAAATAACGAAAGCTGCATTGGCCGACGTCAGGAAAGCCTAATACTTCATCTCAAGTTGATCCTATTAGTTGGACTCAGATAAGTGTTAAGCCCAGTGGCTCCTTAATGCTCTCCATCAACTATCCAATCAGCTAATTATGTTGGTAGAAATGTAAACAGACTTTGAGTGCTTCTTGCAGCTTAATACAGCTATTATCTGTAATGTCAGATAGATTTGTAAAAATTACAATGCTTGAGAAAGTAAAGTGCTAAGTAAAGTGGAAAAGATTTGAGTTCAAATCAGTGGGCTGTCCAAGTTAAAGACCACAACGTTTTTCCCAAATCTGCTTAGGGGTGTCCTAGATATTTTTCCGTGTTGGATGGTCAAATTGGTTTTACAGTATGTGAAGGAATTCCAAACTACAGTACATCCATGAATGCAAAATCCACTCCAATCCATTTAAGTAAATGATGGAAAATGTTTTCAAAGCTGAGCAGTGTGTGTGTGTGTGTGTGTGTGTGTGTGTGTGTGTGTGTGTGTGTGTGTGTGTGTGTGTGTGTGTGTGTGTGTGTGTGTGTGTGTGTGTGTGTGTGTGTGACTTAGGGATACTGAGTGTGTGCATGTAGCTAATCACTGGGATTGTCTGAAGTTCTTCAATGACATCATTAGATTTGTCACCATTTATCTTCTATTCCCTAAATTACATTTCATCACTACATCGAGCTTAAAACTTGAACACAATCACACAATTACTTACGTATCCATTGATGAGATTGATGAGAGAGTGTTTCATTTCTAGCAGTGAATAATTTTCTTTGCTTCAAGATAAAATTAGTGTATGAAACACTGAGTAGCAATAGATACCTTCGAGGCACTCTTGACAAATAGGATGAGCAATTGTGTGTATAGCATACTGTATATGATACTGTATGCAGGATACACGGGATACAGTGATGAGTTTATGCATGCTGAAAACTATGAAGAATATCCATTGTTTATCAATATCCTTATGAACATGTGATGGATGGGTAATTGATAAAGTTGCATGTGTTTGTACTACACAAAAGCCAATATGACAAATGTATTACATACTGACTGAGACACAAATATTCAACAAACTATCTCTGCCTTAGGAACGCCATTTTCCATGTTTTCTTTCTCTGCAGAACTTAATCCACCAGAGATAGGATTTGCAGTAGTTCAGTGAAGCAGGACATATCAGGTTAGACAGCAAAACTTAGCAGGCACTTAAACACCTGCGCATTTGCTGAGTAGAAGGGAAGGAGCATAATACTGATGCTACTTTTTGAAAATCTCTAGGTTTTCTTCCTTTTATGAGGATTCTTTGAAGCAGTGAACTCTGTCTCGGCAAGATGTTCGATATTGTTTTTCCCCACGATCAACCTGAGCCACATCACACGGTGCCACAGTCAAAGAAGAGCTGGGTAAGGCACGGCTGGCATAAAAAGGAGCGGAGCACATTTACAACAGCCGCTAATTAGGATTCCTCTTGGAAGCACGTAGCACATTCCCACCCAGTGAGAGACCCACATTTACAGATGTTGAGAGAAAAATGTCAGTGAAAAGAGAATCTAAAGCAACTCTATTAACGGGTCGTAATATATTGAAGTTCAAGAAATCATACATTTATCATTAACACTTTGATATTGCTGTTTAAGTAATTTGAATGTAATGAAGCGATACCTGTTTCTCCTTTTTACTCGACTGGTGTGAGAAACAGTTTGGAGAGATCCGCTCTGTTGACTCTGTAGAAGAGTTCTTGCAGTAATTACTCAAGGTGGGTGGTAAAAGTTTCAGTATGCCAGGCTTATGTGCATAGTTGTTTTATGGCACTCCAGGCTAAGCACAACACACATGTGTGTGTGAATGCGTTTTGAATCAGTACCTGTGAAGATGTATCTATAGTGTTACATTCCCATGTTTCCTGTAACTGTGGTTTATTTATAACTTGAATTAATAAAAACCCATTTCCTCCGAGGAATCACTGCACTTTGGATAAAACAATTAAAAATCAGGAAAACAACAAGAAGAAGAAAGTGAAGTTAACAGCCATATGTGCTCTGCACTGATTTGCTTGTTTGTGTCTCAAACTTAAATACAGCAGCATCTGACTAATGAGCTCATTAGCAAATACTTCTCCACCATAATTTTCCCTCGGTTAAACTGTGTTTTTGTGTCTGGAGTCTGTTTAAATGTATGCTTAAAAAATACAAAATAACATTGAGAAATCATAAAACAACATTCTCATATCCTATGAACATTAAATCGATGATTGTGTCTTCGTGTGATTGCAGACCTTTCTTTGACCTATAGTATTGCCATTGTGCATTTTCTCATAGACATGAGAATGCCTCCTAGGTAACTAATCCTCCTATGAAGTCAAACTTTTCCATGACACTAATCAGTTGCTAGGGGAGATATAAGAGTAAAGCTGAACCCTTCATTCTCTTTTTAGCCACAGCACATCGTAATAAATGTAAGACCCACAGACAGTAAGTTTGTACAAACATTAATTGATGAGAATAACAATGCAGGAATTGAATAACACATATTTTGACAAGCCTTGAACTGTTTGTTGTATATGACTTTGTATATGGCATTACATATTAAAATCAGTGTTCATTGGATCCACATTTGGATCCAATCTCAGGTAATCTACTATGTCCTTTTCACATTCTCATTTACATTTGTATTGCCTGTCATGACCTGTATTAGCTTAATCAATGGTGCTTGAGCCAGTTGTGCTCTGTCCAAAAACAATTTCAAAGAGGGTACTTTCTTTTAAATATAGTACAATACCTATAACCATTCTCATAATAGTGTACGACAAAGGATCTAAATCCAGATGAACCCAGTGTTTTTATTCCATACATTTTCTTCTTTACTGAAACCTACATGACTCACTATGAAATGTAAATAGTATTTTTTCACTAACTTCTTGATTTCAACAACATCGGTTTAGTTGGATTTACTGTACACAACTACACGTTAGCAGTTTGTCCTCAACTGTATTTCTAAAAAAGTACCTGCTGAACAGGTGCTTGTTTACTTTAGCATTAAAACACACCAAAATCTTAAGGTTCACAACTTTAACATTTAATGGAAAACAACTGCTGTGACATCATTGAGTGGACGTGGACACTTTTGTTAGACTCTTCAACATTCAAATCCATGACGAGTGCATAAGCAGCTGCTCCTTATTGGTGATTAATCCATTTCACATTTCCATAGGCAGTGTTTACTGAGAGAATGATTCAGAACATTGGAATGAGAATGAATCACCCACCCACCAACCCCCACCCCCCTACAAACAGACGGTATAAACACCCTCTTCACTCATCCATAATTTGTTAGTAATTTAAGTTTGGAATAAATTAGCTCCCTTAAAGAACCTTAACAATCAAATCAGAAGAAATGAGGAAACCCTAATGAAGGAGACTGATGATATTTGACTATTGCTCCCTCAAAGTCAAAATCCCACCAGCAGTGGCTCAGTAAGTAGGGGCTTGGACTGGGAATCGTAGGGTCGCCGGTTCAAGTCCCCGAACAGACTTGAAAAATATGGAAAGTGGACTGCTACTTGGAGAGGTCCCAGTCCACCTCCTAGGCCCTGCTGTGGTGCCCTTGAGCAAGGCACCGGACACCTCCAATCCCCCCTCCCCATTGCTCCCCGGGCGCTGCACGATAGCTGCCCACTGCTCCTAGTACTAGGATGGGTTAAATGCAGAGGACTAATTTCACTGTGTGTGCTCTGCTGTGTGCATGCATGTGACAAATAAAGAGGGTTTCATCCTCCGATTCTAATCACCACTGAGGCAAGGTTTGACAGCACACAATTTCTGTCATACATTCTATCTATATTACTTTATCTACAAGCGGCACGTTCCATCCCTCTGCAATATTTTTCGATGCATTTCAATTTATCAAACCGGCATGCTGACAACTACTCTGTCACATAACTGCAACGTCTAAGCAATTACAGCTCATGAAAAACAGGATTCAGAGTGTGAGGAGGCTCTGCGATCCACTCAAGCTGCAGCAGACCATTAGCCTTTCATCAGTGCTGTTTCAAAACAGCTCAGAGTTGGAGGAAATGTGCGTTTAATTCTATTGTACTATGACGGATGGAGTTAAATTGGGTGTAGTGTTGTTATTCGTGTGTAATTGGTGACTGTGAAAGAGCTAATTGATATCTTTCTGACGACAAACATACAATTTGGGCATGAACTGTATATGTATTTAGATGCATTTTGAGATTAGGTCCATGAGTGTAAATGTATGTCTACTGTACAGTATGTGTGGATATCTAGGCCAATAGTAATGAGTTTGCAGTCACTGCTACACCAGCTACACTGTGATCTACTTCTGCACTGCCCATGGAGCTTTCCTGATTCTTACCATACAACATACTCTGTGAATGTATGAGGATATATATGTGTTTTAAAGTCAATGCAAAGGTAGGAGTGCTGACTATATGGCCAGCATCCAGATAATTTTAATGTGTAGAGAAGCCAGCCAACAGTTTATTGTTTTAATCTTGCTGAGCGGATGGCATTTGCTGAAAGCTTGTGTCAGTCGTATATTTTTTACAATCACACTCATTACACACAGCTACTTTAATAGTGCATTACAATGACACTGCTCTGGTGATTTAACAGGAAAACACACCCACAAGCTGATC